>NW_006160117.1:4187156-4204691 GCF_000334495.1 Tupaia belangeri chinensis | reverse complement strand
TTGACTACATGGGAGTCCAGCAACACAGCCATTATGCTAACTGCTGGTCCCCCAAGATAGTTTTTAGTGAACACCAGATGTGAAAGGTGATTTGACATGATAATTTATCATACTACACTTTATAATTTGCAAAATAATTTTATTGACATAATGTCATCCCAGTTTTTCAAAACTTTTGTTACGAAAACTATTACCTATAGGGTAGAAATTGAGAAACTCAATCTCAGAAGAGAAGTCCCGTGTGCTTGTCAAGATGTGAATTCATATCCATGTATCCGTGTGTAGTACTTTTTCAACTGAAATACAGTTTACTAAATTAATTCTGGAGGTTGTCGTTTGAAGGTAGTGTCAGTACGTACATTATGGTTTTGATCGCCAAGGAGTAACTGTATATATGTGCTTTAAAAAGCAATGCAGTAAATCTTTATTCATCAACTTTATATCAAATGGCAGGGTTTTCCTAATGGCTAAGTAGTATTCCTTAGTGTATATGTGCCCCATTTTTTTCAACCTAGTCATCAGTTCTTGGACATTTGGACTGACTGCATATCTGTTTTTCTTTTTCTTTTAAGGTTTTTGCTATAGGGCGCCTGCACTCGCCAGACAGACAGAGAGAGACAGAAAGCGAGAAATCACCCCCCAGGGGGGATGGCCATGCTGCAATCACTTCTCCATTCTCCTCTCGGGATCTTGGGCACGCATGCACATGCACCCGGCGTGAGTTTTAAGCAACCGGGTCCGGGACGCGAACCGTAGTTGACCACGTGGGAGTCCAGCGACATAGTCATCACGTCAACCGCTGGTCCTGGGACTGATTGCATATCTTAACAGTTGTGAATAATGCTGCAATAAGTGTGATTGTGCAAGTGTCTTTCTGATTGAGTACTTTCTTATCCTTTACATAAATACCAAGGAGTGCGATTACTAGGTCACATGGTAGTTCTATTTGTAGGTTTTTGAGGAACCTCCATATTATTTTCCATAGCGACTGTACCAATTTACATTCACACCAGCAGTGTAGGAGGGTTACATTTTCACCACAGACTCATCAGCACTTTTTTCTTTCTTTTTTTTTTTATGATCAAGTCATTCTGCCTGTCGTAAAGTGGTATCTCACTATGGTTTTGATTTCCATTTCCCTTAAGAGATATTGAAATTTTTTTCATATGCATTTGGCCATGTATGTCTTGTTTAGATCCTTGTCTGTTCAACTCATTTGTCTATTTTTCAATTGGATTATTTATTTTCTAATGTTTGACTTGCGTGTGTGCCCTATATAGTCTGGTGATCAATCCCTTTTCTAAAGCATAGCTTGCAAGCATTTTTTTTTTTCTCCAATTCTAAGGATTCTAAGGGTTGTCTCTTCACTCTAATTATTGTTTCCTTTGCTATGTACGAGTTTTTTGTTTTTTTCTAGGGGACACATACACTTACCAGAAAGAGACAGAGAGAGTGAAAGTGAGAAATCACTCACTAGGTGTATGGCCATGCCACAATATCTTTTGCTCCGTTCTTCTCTTGGATCTTTGGGCACACACATACACATGTGCCTGGCATGATTCTCAGGGCACTGAGTCTGAGACTCAAACTGTGGGGTTGGCCGTGTGGGATCCAGCTACTTAACCACCACTCCTTGGATTGATGTAATCCTGCTTGTCTATTTTTTGAACTGTCTGTATTTTAGGGGGATTATTTGAGAAATCTGTGCATACTCCAATGTCTTTATTTCCTCTGTGTCTTCCACAAGTAGTTTTATAGTTTGATGCTTTACATTTAGATATTTAATCCATTTTGAGTTGACTTTTGTTAATGGTGAGACACAGGAGTACACTTTTGTTTTTCTGCAGGCTGATATCAAATTCTTCCAACACCATTTGCTAGAGAGGCTTTCTTTTTTCAACTAGATTATCTTGTGTCTTTTTTCAAAAATCAGTTGGCAATATGTGTGGGATTTATTTTGGCTTCTCTGTTCTGTTCCATTGGTCTATTTGTCTGCTTTTGTGCCAGTACCATGCTGTTTTGATTATCACAGCTTTGATACAAATTGGATGATTATAGAAGATTACATGCTAAGTGAGGTAAGACAGACTGGCTGTAAAAGACCAACACTGTATATCCCTGCTCAATATATGGGTTGTTTTTCTAAGCAAAAATATGTCATGACTTTTCCACTGACCTAATATACCTAATGTCTGCACTCTGTGGCAAAAGTTGTAAGACCTGAATATATAATAGCAGGGAGGACAAGTGTAAATACCTAAATACCAATATATTAGTTGTGTCACTGTGATCAAGTTCCTCAAGTTAAACAATGCTCACTCTCAAGTACAATGAGGCTTCTCATAGTAATTATCTCATAAAATTGTTAGAAAGATCAAATAAGATAATGCATTATAAATGTTTTATTTATGATATATGGTAATCTTTCAATAGTCTTTATCTGTTATTGATATTGTGATTGTTGAGGGAATAGTGTTTGAAATTGCTTATGAAATTGTCATTAGTCTTACATTAAATTTGGTGGAAAGAAAAAAATGTGAAAAGTGATTTGACATAGCTTATATTACACTTTATAATTTGCAAAATAATTTTATTGGGAGGGGGGACTTATAGTAAAGGGTAGGGGGAAGGGGCTCAGAAAAGAAATATTTAAGACATAAGAATGTAAGGTTCTTTGTTGAAAATGATTTATGCGGTAATATCTTTTATTTATTTTATTGTCATGTACTGCATGCTTACTTTTTTTTGTTTTGTTTTAGGCTCCTCCCCTCCATAGGACATATATGCTCACCAAAGAGAGAAAGATAGAAAGTGAAAAATCATCCCCAAGAGGGGATGGGTATGCTGTAATCCCTTTTCCTCCATTATCCTCTCAGGATTTTTGGCACACATACATGTGTGTCCAGTGTGATTTTCAAACTGCTGGGTCTGGGACTCAAACCATGGTTGGCAATAACAGAGTCCAGTGCCTTAACTACCACACTATCTGCTGGTCTCTGCATGCATACTTTGAAAAACCAAGCTGTGTGTTATAGAGATGTACAACAATTAAATGTAAGAAGTCATAAATTTTTTTTTAAAAGCAATGCAGAGTTAAACTGAATTGGTAAGTAGAGGGTGACTTAAGGAAGTTAGATTTAAACTTCGATCACATATGGATGAAAACTACAAAAAAACTATGAGAACAGGGCCTTAGTGCATGATCTTCACTGCAGGATTTCCAGTGAGTAAAAGGTGTTGGATGTGAGGGAAATTGCTAGTGGGATATTAAAATGCTCTGATATGAAGTATATAGGAGGGTATCTCTGGAAACAAAGACAGAATCCAATTGAAAATTCATATGATGAATAGGAGGATGTAGCAGTTATTATTGGGTTGTCGGAAAAGTCATGACACATTTTTGCATAGAAAAAAGCAAAAATATGTTATTACTTTCCCAACAACGTAATAGGTGACAAATAATAACTGTAAGTTCTTACAGAGAGTCCCATTTCCCAATTGGCAATAGTATATCTACTTTTTACTTTGAGAAGACTAGATCACTGAGTTGAGAAATTTGTATTCCAGAATGTTTTTTCTTGCCTCAGATTCTTCAGAAAGGGGAAGTGAGTGGAGATGAATCTCAAATTGGTTATCTTCAAAAAAGTGTGAGAAATCTTTCCACATTACCATCAACTTGCTGGGTGTTCAGGAACTCATTCGTCCCTACTCTTCCTCCCCTTTACATGTGGAAGTACCCTAAATGGAGTACTCAGTGACACGGATAAAGAGTTACAGGAATGGAAGGTACCCCCAGAGCTCCTAAGCATCAAAGAAGAGATGTACCTAATCAGGTAAAGACCAGGTGAGCCTGAAGGTGACTGACTTAATTGGAGACCAGTTACTTAACTCCCAGATGATAGTATCAATGGTACCCATTAGATAGAGGCCTAGTGATTAGCAGAATCTGGCTCTGGTTTGCACTATTAGGGAGTCTGGCTCTAGTTTGTTTTGTGGGACCCATACAACCCTCACTAAATCTATGCTCTTCTTTTCCTCTCTTCCTTCTAACCTACTCCTGGCAAGGACACCTTGAAAAACTTCTCTAATCTGGGAGGAAATTCTGGCTCTCATTTATCATGATTTTTATTATTTTAGGTCATTTATAACAGTCTGAACTAAATGTATTCTCTAGGAGTTCACATTTAAAAATTTCTGAAAGGAGAATGCTTTCAAATGGAAAAAATGTCAGGCTTATGATTATATACGGAATATTGTAATGTTTCTTGCAAATTTTGGGAAAATATATAATCATAAGGGCTACTTCATGTTATTATAAAATATAATTAAAAATATCTAGCACAATCATTGTCCTTTTTCTGTGTGTAAAGGGGTTGCTGATTTGAAAATAAAACAGATATCAAGCATTTCCCCATGCTTGCTTTATATAACACTGAGGTTTTAAATAATACATCACTTTATTTAAAATCTATTTACATGATAAATGCCATTGTATAATGTATGAAAGATCACTTCACTGAGTTTAAATCTGGTTTGCAATGTGGGCTTGACATATATTTTATTATTTAAAAAAAGCCTCTTAAATTACCCTTTGTGTATTTCTAAAATACAAGTAGCTATTTTTAGAAAAATAATCATGAACTCTAGCTGTTGCTAACCTGTTTTGTGATCTTTTGCTTTCTAGATTTAGTTGCCTTTCTGAAATGCTATTCTGCTTCTTCAAAAAGGTAGGCAGAAACAGATTTAAATGCCACCTAAGAGAATACTACTTTTAAAACCTACTTTCAAACTTCATAAATGATAAAACAGACTTTTAAAAGCCCTGTTTTGAACATTTCGTTGTATATGAAGAAAAACCAGTTCTATGAAAAAAATTTTTAACATCATTGATCACTTCCTCATTACTGGGCCCTTGGTATTCCCAGGAGGAGAGAACACTTATGAATCTCCTTGTGCTGCTTTCTGTTTCTCTTCCTCTCCTCCAGTCTTGCTCCTGTAGTGACATCAACACTATTATTCCATTTTGTGTTGCTATAACAAAATACCTGAGGCTGGGTAATTTCTAAGAAAAGAGGTTTATTTAGCTCATGGCTCTTCCAGTTGTGAAGTTCAACACTGGGCAGCTGCATTAGGTAGTTTCTGGCACGGGCCTTTTGCTATGTCAAAACATGGTAGGTAAGCGGAAGGAGAGCCCAGAATATGCCAAAAAAGGAACAAAACATTATGCTTTATAAAATCTGCTCTCATGGGAAGTAGCCTATTCCCACAAGAGAACTCATTCACTACTGCAATAATGGCACCAATCCAACCATGAGGGTTGAGCCCCATGATACAAACACCTCCCATTAGACCATTTTTTAAGATTCCACCTCCCCCAATTGCTGCACCGGGACCAAGTCTCAATGTGAGTTTTCAGGGAAGAAACCATATTCAAATTATAGAAAACATCCTTTAGTTTAGGATAGGGATTTTTCCCCCATTTATCTGTTACTATCACTGGTACTAGCTGTTGAATATCTTATGATCTTCACAAAAAACTTGCACATAGTAAGAACTAAATTAATATCTGACCAATAATTTCAGTAGTAATATTTAGAATAAAGAGAGAATTTTCCCATGATACATTAATAGTAAAATTGAAAAATATATTAAGGAAGGACCTATTGGTGAATTCAGGTAAACTAATGACAATGCAACTTTTCTTTGTGAGAGTTTCTAGATTGCTTCATTGTACTCCAAAAGATGCAATCCCTGGACTTCTTTTCATTTATGTCTGCACTCACACCACAGGTGATATCATCCATATTCCTGACTAAATTATATCCTTTCCCAGGGCATTCATTGAACTTTGGTGTCCTGTCCAATAGACCTCCTCATATTTGTACTTGGATATATAAAAAAGCATCAAAATGAAATTTATGACATGATAGAAAAGATCTGAATATAAAGACCATAATCTTATTTGGAAAATTGGCAGATATGGAAAATAAAGAGATTAATTTCACTGTAATTGAATGATACTTTTCTGGTGCAGGTAGAATAATTGGAAATTTAATGAATGTATTAATTAGATTGTATTTGTCTGAAAATCACAGTAAACAAAAGACATAGAACTTTCTATGTCTCTTTTTTAATGGTTTTTATCGTTGTTTTTGTTTGTTTGTTCAGAAACACCTGAGTAATTTCTAAGAAAAGAGGTTTATTTAGCTCATGGCTCTTCCAGTTGTGAAGTTCAACACTGGGCAGCTGCATTAGGTAGTTTCTGGCACGGGCCTTTTGCTATGTCAAAACATGGTAGGTAAGCGGAAGGAGAGCCCAGAATATGCCAAAAAAGGAACAAAACATTATGCTTTATAAAATCTGCTCTCATGGGAAGTAGCCTATTCCCACAAGAGAACTCATTCACTACTGCAATAATGGCACCAATCCAACCATGAGGGTTGAGCCCCATGATACAAACACCTCCCATTAGACCATTTTTTAAGATTCCCCCTCCCCCAATTGCTGCACCGGGACCAAGTCTCAATGTGAGTTTTCAGGGAAGAAACCATATTCAAATTATAGAAAACATCCTTTAGTTTAGGATAGGGATTTTTCCCCCATTTATCTGTTACTATCACTGGTACTAGCTGTTGAATATCTTATGATCTTCACAAAAAACTTGCACATAGTAAGAACTAAATTAATATCTGACCAATAATTTCAGTAGTAATATTTAGAATAAAGAGAGAATTTTCCCATGAAATATTAATAGTAAAATTGAAAAATATATTAAGGAAGGACCTATTGGTGAATTCAGGTAAACTAATGACAATGCAACTTTTCTTTGTGAGAGTTTCTAGATTGCTTCATTGTACTCCAAAAGATGCAATCCCTGGACTTCTTTTCATTTATGTCTGCACTCATACCACAGGTGATATCATCCATATTCCTGACTAAATTATATCCTTTCGCAGGGCATTCATTGAACTTTGGTGTCCTGTCCAATAGACCTCCTCATATTTGTACTTGGATATATAAAAAAGCATCAAAATGAAATTTATGACATGATAGAAAAGATCTGAATATAAAGACCATAATCTTATTTGGAAAATTGGCAGATATGGAAAATAAAGAGATTAATTTCACTGTAATTGAATGCTACTTTTCTGGTTCAGGTAGAATAATTGGAAATTTAATGAATGTATTAATTAGATTGTATTTGTCTGAAAATCACAGAAAACAAAAGACATAGAACTTTCTATGTCTCTTTTTTAATGGTTTTTATCGTTGTTTTTGTTTGTTTGTTCAGAAACACCTGAGTAAGACTTTTCTCATATTTCATTGGTCCATTCTAGCTTAGGCTACCTTGCAACTGAATTGTTTTAGGTATAGGCTCTTTCATATATAACTCATGTCCCACTAGGTAAGCTAACTCTTACCAGATCTCCAGAGGTGAGTTTATATTTCATTAAGATGATTGGGTAACACCAATTCCTCTGCCAGGAAGTTGAATCTGAAATCCAGTTTAAGGCAATTAGAATGTGACATTATCCTGGAGACTGGGGACATGGCTCATCATTATAAAAGGAAGAACATATACACAATAATTTGCAGGAAGTAAACAAAGCCTAGAAACACATGCCCATCATCTCGTTGATAGTCACAAGCCATTTTATGATCCAAAAGCAAGCTAACCAGTGAGTAGATTGACCACATTAGGAATGTAATGCTGAGAGATTTGAGAAGTTATATCAGAGCCAAGAACTAATCCATGTTTTCCAGAGCCTAAAGTTTAAACAATTTAACGTGGGTCTCATCAAGATGATGAATACAAATATCTGTACACTATTAGGTGAAAGACTTTTAAAAGAGCCCATGTAAGCAACTACCCCTGAAGCTTAAATTTTAAACTTGTCAATGAAGCCATCTCTGATGGCAACACCCCTGGGTCTTAACTTCTACCCTGCCAACTCTGGAATTTCAGTTAATTAAATAAATACATTCCATATTGTTACATATAGCTGAAATCATTTTAACTGTTACAGATCTCCATGAGAAGAGTGTGTTCAGGGATAATTCTGATCCACATTGTTTCCCACTATTAAACAGTAGTGTATTGTATCAATTATGCTTAATTTTATTTTTTAAAAATAAGAACTTATTTTTCCCATTAACTGAAATTTTGTATCCTTTGATCAACATCTCCCCAACACATCTCCTGCTCATTACCTCTAGCCTCTGATAATTACCATTTCACCCTCTACTTCTATGAGTTCAATTATTTTTAGGTTCCACCTATAAGTGAGAGCACATACATTTGGACTGTTGGAAAAGTCATGACATCCTTTGTCTATGTTTTCCCGTGCAAAAATGGGTCATGACTTTTTGGACAACCTAATATTTGTCTTTCTCTGCCCAGCTTATTTTGCTTAACACAATGTCTTCCAGGTTCATCTACGTAGTGGAGAGAATTAACTTTTTCTCTCTTTCTTTTTCTTTCTTTCTTGGCTGAATAGTGTTCATTGTGTATATATACCACATTTTCTTTATCCATTCATTCACTGATGAACAGTTATGTTGTGATTTTTTTTTTAACCATAGGGAGCATGTGATCACAAACTTGGGGACATGTGCACATGCAACTGGCATGATTTTCAAGTCACCAGGTCTGGGGCTCAAACCGCAATCAAAGTCCAGTGTCTTAAGCACTGTCCTACCTGCTAGCTTCCAAAGGTTGATTTTATAACTTCACTATTGTGAATGATGCTGCAATGAACTTGGGAGTGCAAATATCTCTTCAATATTTCCTACCTTTGGATATATAACCAGTAGCGGGATTACTGGTTCTATTCTTAATTTTATAAGAAGTTAATAATTTAAATAATAATTTTATCTCATAAGTGAGATAGACAGAGAAATGGAACCCTTAACAGAGTCCCTATACCTCCATCCACCCTCAGTTTCAGCCATCCCCAGATGATGGGCACACATGGACTTGGAGTACTCAGGAAGGTCTCCAGGCTCCAACCCATGGTCTTCCCATGTGGGTCAGCCTCACAGGGAATCACGTTTTTTTTTTTTTTTAATTTTTTTTAGAGGTTTATTTTTGCTATAGGGCACATGTGTTCTTCAGAAAGACAGAGAGAGAGACAGAAAGCGAGAAATCACCCCCCTCATGGGGGATGACCATGACGCAATCCCTTCTCCCCCACTCTCCTCTCAGGATCTTGGGCGGGCACACATGCACACGTGCCTGGCATGAGTTTAAACCACCAGGTCTGGGACTCGAACCATGGTCAACTACATGGAAGTCCAGTGACATAGCCATTATGCCAACTGCTGGTCCCGGGAATCATGTTTTATTTTCAGTTAGAAGTTAATATTTTTTTAGAGAGATTTCTACTATTGGGCTCATGAGCTCGCTGGAGAAACTGAGAGAGACAGAGATACAGAAAGTGAGAAATCATCTCTCAGAAGGGTGGCCACGTTGCAATTCCTTCTCCTCCATTCTCCTCTTGGGATCTTGGGCACACATGCACACGAGCCCAGTGTGAGTCCAAGCCACCGGGTCCAGGACTTGAACAGTGGTCAACTTGTGGGTCCAGCTATGTAACCATTACTCCATCTGCTGGTCCCCAGCAGTTAATAATTTTAAACTTTGGTATCTTGGAAGTAATTACCTTTAGAAATAATACAATATTTAAGAAATAGTTTTAGTAACCAATCCAGTATCTCAGACAGGTAAAAGTTGATCTTTGTGAAGTCTTAGAATTCCTATCTTATTTACCTTTGGTGTTCTAGGGAGATTCTGTGGAGCTCTAAATGTTCTTTGAATGCAAATTGCAAACCAACTTTGTCTAATGCTTTCATTGTACAGATAAAGAAACAGAGCCTAAAGATATAAGTAGACTTGTAACTGTTCAGCAACAGATTATGATGAAACTAAACTTTGAGACTCTCAAACTTTTTCACGAGTTAGCACTGCCTTTTTGATAGTTATTTTCCTTTCAGTTTACCAATCATATAGTCATATATATATATATACACACACACACACATACATATATATGTGTATATACACTGAAAAATAAAACCTAATAGAATCAAAGTCAAAGGTATACAATATTATGTAATGTTCTTTGTTGAAGATGATATGATTTGATTCTCACATACTGCTTGCATGCTTTGAAAAAGCATATTGTATCCCACAAGAATGTTGAACAGTGAAATGTAAATAAGATTATAAAATAAATAGAAAAGAAAAATACCCTAATAAATAAAGGGACGCTTTTTTTTAAGATTTTTTTCCACAGTGCATGTGTGCTTATCAGACAGAGAGAGAGAGAGAGAGAGAGAGAGAGAGAGAACAGAGAGAGAGAAAAAAGTGAGAAATCATCCCCTAGTAGAGGTGGCCACACCACAGTCCCTTGTCCTCTATACTTCTCTTGGGATTTGGGGCATGTACACACACAAACACATGGTGTGATTTTCAAGATGCCATCACAGCCATGAACAATGGAGTCAGCTGGTGGCTTGAAACTCAACTGGGTGCGTGTACATGTATACTCAAAATTCTGAGAGGACTTGTCCTCTATACTTCTCTTGGGATTTGGGGCATGTACACACACAAACACATGGTGTGATTTTCAAGATGCCATCACAGCCATGAACAATGGAGTCAGCTGGTGGCTTGAAACTCAACTGGGTGCGTGTACATGTATACTCAAAATTCTGAGAGGAGAATGGAGGAAAAGGGATTGTGATGTGGCCAACTCCCCCGAGAGCTGATTTCTCAATTTCTGTCTCTCTGTGCCTCAGGAGAATGCATGCACTTTCTAGCAAAAATTTCTCTAAAAAAAAAATTACCCTTACAACCCTCTTCAAGAAAATTCATCCCTCTTATTATTTTTTTTTACCACAACATCTGGTTACTTATTAATTGTACATATTTTTGCATTGTCTAATATTCTGCTACCGTTGCTAACCTGAAGAATTTGAGAACTGGAGTTATGTTTGCATTACTCAACACAGGATGATAATTAATACATATTTGTTGAAAGGATCAAAGAATAGCTAAATTAACAAAGGAAGTCAGAAGAATTTCTGGGTTTAGGAGATGCTAAGTTCATCAGATCCTAGAGAAAAGGTAGTACATAAAAGGACCTTTTTCTGGGACTAGTACATGGTATAATGGTTACATCACTGGGCTTTCACATGGCTGACCATGGTTCAAGTCCTAGACCTAGAAGCTTGAAATTCATGCCAGGAACATGTACATAGATGTCCAAAATCCCAAGAGGAGAATGGAAAAGAAGGGATTGTGGTGTGGCCATACCCCCCCGGGGGGTGATTTCTCACTTTCTGTCTCTGTCTCTCTCTGACTGTGGCAAGTGCATGCACCCTATAGCAAAAACCTCTCCAAAAAAAAAAAAAAATGAAATGTATATTTTTTATATGCTACAGTGAAAAGTTGATAATGAGGGCTGGACAAAAAGAAAGGGGAAACACATTTAGGAGGCTAGTGGTACCCAAGTGAATGCTAATTGACATTCTGGTTCTAGTGGGCAGTTTCTCCTCGGAGTTAGACTGTGTCTGAGCTATGATGGCCCCGGTAGAGATAATTAAGACTCACTTGACATTGATTCCATGCCTTCCTCGAATGTATTGCATATAATTGTCATTTTAATACATGCTCATCCTCCCCTAGGCCTTATATTAATTCCTTGTTCATTGCTTTCTATCTTTATGATGATTTCACATTTTTACTTATGAAAGGTTAAGGTGTCCATATAGCAAAAATAATGCTTAAGAAACAAAAGAAATCATGTAACAAATATAGTTATACATTTAAGCATGATGTCAGAGAATATCTAGGGCACTTCAGTTCCCTCCCAAGAGATACTATAATAGATCCTTGTACCCTTAGAAATATAATTATCTACTTTGATGCCATTTATGCAGGTTTTAAGAAAAAATAAAAGTCTGAATCCTTTTACTCTCTCTCCTATTCACAAATCTGTTGGTTTCATCTCTCTTTTGACTATTTGGTTGAAATATAGACCCTGTGAGAAAGAGGAAATAGATTTTTGAATATAGCATATCTTTGCACATTATTATGAAGGATGCTTTAGAGTTTTCGAATGAGGTACCAACTTTGATCCTCATATCAGCTCTATCATATAAATGAGTAAGTATCTTTATTTCTAATGCGCCAATAAAAAAATGGAATGTTCTTGAAACATGCAGTTAATAAGTACTGAAACTGAAATTCACAAGAGCAGAGAATGTTGTCTATGAACCAAAGTCATGTCTTCTCAGTGGCTAAAATAATATTTGATACATAATAGCTATGTAATATTTGCTGAAGAGAGTTGAATTGGGTCAGAGATAGCATAGTTTGGAATAGCAAATAGAAAAGTGTTGACGTCAACGTAATCTGGACATAATTTCTGGTAGTGCCATGGACTAGTTTTGTAACTTAGGACAAGTTATTTAATCTTTTTGAATCTAATGTTCTTTAGTCATTTGCTATGGTAATATCGCACCTATGATATGAGACTGCTATGTGGATTAAATTTAATCAAATACATGTGAAGTGTCTGCCAAACAGTGACACTAAACAAAAGCTAAAGCTAAGTTTTTTCTCATATTGAATAGTTATTACCATTATACAATAAATGCTTTTTTTTCCACTTAAAAGAAGCTCTAGTTAGAGGAAAAAAAGCTCAAATCATCATGTACTAGAATGGTACTTACTAATTATTTTATAAAATAATAATAATGATGATTTAATACATTGTAAAACAAAATTATGAAATTTATAGGGAGCAAAGATATTATCATTTTCTCAGGGAAAGGATGAGGATAATATGGACTCTGTGTCTAAAATCTAACTTCAACATAGGTGATATTAAATCTGAACAACAGTAAATAATACTTTTAAAGGTTGTGTCAATCATATTCATGAACTAAAATGAAATACACAGCTCAGGACTTTTGGAGTTAGCTTGTTCATAATGTTCCATCTTTATTTTTATTTTTTGGAGCTGGAGCTTTTATTTTTGAATTAATTCCTAAGTTTGCTTCCTGGGTTGATATCCGGCACTCAGTGGATAAAGAAGAGGCATGATGAGATGGTCTATAAGAATGCTGAAAGTATGGCTTTTTATAGCTGAGTAATTTGAGGCAGAAAGAAGCAAAATGACTTACTTGCCTGAGATAAAACAATGACTCAGGTTCTTAGCAGGAATAGAACATGAGCTCTGGATTTAAGGCTGCTCAATTTTACTCTGAAAAATTATTCTTTTCCCTGTACTTTCTTTACTAATTTGCAATATACATTGACACTTGAGAGAATTTATTTTTTGATTTTGTTTCGCTTCAGTATGTATTTCACTGCCTAATTATCATGTAACGATTATTCTTCAAGATTCTACCAACCTTCACTTCTGTCTTTGAGCTGCTAATTTCCTAAGTTTGCTTTGACATATGAGAAGTTTTTGCTACATTTTTGCTGCTGTAATCACTCTTCCTTGTCAGTCTTATGATCCTATATATAAATGTACATAAATGTGGGCTATAAATTAATAAATTAGAGCTTTATGCCCCCCTATTTTGTCATTAATTACTGTTTTAAAACTAATTTGGTGTAAGTTCTATATACATTTGTGGGGTTATTGATCTTGTTTTCCATTTTCTTTTCCATTCACTTACATGATGATACAAAATGGTATTTAAAAGTTACATCCCTGCCATTTACAATGTATTTTAAAACTTCCATTTTGGGGGATAAATACACATGATCATGGTTTATCAAAATCGATAGAATTAAGAGAAATAAAAAGTAGGTACCACAATCTCTAAAAATTACTTACTATCATAATAATTGTGTTTCTAAAATATTTTTAAAAATTATCCAGGATATTTGTGTTTTGTGGATAAAAAGGAAAATATATACTGTGGGTCCAAAATTTACAAAATCCCAAGTATAGAAATGACAAAGCTGTAGCTCAATAATAACTATTTCACAATGTTTATGCAATGATAAAACAATGCAAAGTTTAAACTTGTTGATTAAAAGTATGTAACACATGGTAGCCTCCAAATAAATAATGATAGTTTTCCCTTTTCTATTTTTCTGAAAGTGTTCAGAAAGACTGCAATGAAGTATATTTTTACTGATTATTAAAATAATATGTTTTTATTGTATAAACTTTGGAAAATGCATAGAAGCTTAAGAAAAAAATTAAAATTCAGATACCATACCAAACAGAGATAGAAAAAAACTTATAATAACTTTGGAGATTTTTTTGACCTTTTATGCATATATATTTTTATATTTTTATAACAGTAACCTAACTTTTAGGTCTAATTTACACTATATACATTTAAAGGATCAACAAGCAGATTAATACTGAACTTCACCAAAAATCCCTGCTAGTGAGGGCCAGCCCGGTAGCCTAGTCATTAAGAGAGACAGTTCCCACATGTCTGACTACACTTCAAATTCCAACTCTGGCAGCTTTAAAAACCTGTTGGGAATGCGTATGTGAATGCCCTAAATCCTAACAAGATGGAGTAACAGAGAAGAAGGGATTGCAATCTGTCCACATCCCACTAGGAGGTGCGTTCTCTCTTAATGTCTCTGTTTCCCTTTCATGAATGCATATGCCTTCTGGCAATTAAAAACAAAACAAAACAAGCAAACAAACAAAAAAACAAATAAAGAGAGAAAGGCCAGCAGGTAGTATGGTAATATGGTGGTTAGGGTGCTGGACTTCCACAGAGCTGACCATGTTTTGAGTCCTAGACCTGGTTGCTCACTTTCTTTCTCTTTCTCTGGTAAGTGTGCATACCCTATAGCAAATTTTAAAATAATAACAATAAAATTAAAGAAATAATTCTGTATTTAAAAAACGAGAGAGAGAAATGGTAAGTAAAAAAGAAAGAGAGAGGGGCTGGCAGTTTGGTGGTTGAGATGCTGGTCTCCCACATGGCCAACTGTGGTTCAAGTTCCAGATCTGGCAGCTTGTTTTCTCACTTTCTCTCTCTATCCCTCTCTGGTCAGAACAAAATAGATAAATAAATAAATACAGCTTTAAAAAAGAGAGAGAAAGAGAGAGAACATAAGGAGTTAAAAATGAATGAGGGCCTGGAATTTTACATTCAGTAAAATATCACCAACAATAAGTGTAAAAAATCTTGACAAAATGTTACATAACATTTACTGCTCAGACACACTATTTCAAAATACTTTTGAAGGAAGTATTTCAGTAAGAAATGACCAATATGATTGTAAGTGAACAACCCAGTATGGTCTGCAAACAATGAGTGAAAAATGTTATTTCTCAAATAATCTTGAACCAAAACTCTAACCAAGCATTTCTCAAACACTTTGATCAAAGGAGTAATTTACTTTTAAAAATTGTTGACCATGCCAAAGAATTTTTATGAATATGTCCATCAATATTTTGCACATTAGAAATAGAAGCAGTAATTGAAAAATATTTATTAAAACTATAATAAACACATTTTGGTTTAATATAAAAGCATGTCTCATGAGTAAAAGTCCAAGATACAAAAAATTTAGGGGTTGGCATTGTTTTATGATTTTGTAAGATCTCTTTAATGTCTAAAATAACAGGAAACAGCTTGATTCTCTCCCCTGCTCTTGTACTCAGTCAGTTGTGATATACGTCACTTGGCCGCTGGAAAAATCCATCATGTGCGCACGAAAGAAACAAAATCAAAAGGCAAATGAATACTTAGTACTACTGGAAAAAATAATTTTGACTTGCAGACCCTTTCAAAGTGTCTCGAAGCTTGCTAAAGGGCTGTGGACCACACTTTGAAAACTGCTGCTTTGATTTATGTTAAAGCTGTGAGAAAAGGTGCTAAGGTAGAAAAGGAGGACAGAGGGAGGAGAAGAAGGAGAGCCCTATATATTGAGAAACTTCCAAAATGTCTTGGTATTTCAAAGCATGTGAAGAAGAAGAAAGAAGAAAGAAGGAAGAAAGAAGGAAGAAGGAAGAAAGAAGGAAGAAGGAAGAAGAAGGAAGAAGACAACAACAACAACAGTCCCCTGATATGCTCCTACATTTCATTTGATATATAACTAAATATTGGATTACTTATCTCACCTATTTAAATACACAGTATTTAAAAAATGAATTGGTAAAAATGAATATAAATATAAATATTTTTATGGAACTATCTAATGAACAAAAATATAACATATAGCCTTCAATCAAGAGATTATATAATTTTATACACCTAATGATGAAAGGTAAAAAAGGAGGAAGCTATATATTACAAAAAACTTTCTCATACAACAAAACATTATAATAATTAGAAATATGTTGAATTTACATTGAGAGGTACAGATGCTTGAATTGGGTTAAAAAGAGCAAGCCAACAAACAAATGTTTAAGGTATGATCTAGAGATTTACTCTAATAAAATGGAAGGAAAAAAATATATCAAACACATATGAAGAAAGTCAAGCTGGGAAGGGCTATTTAATCTCAGACAAAATAGATTTTAAGTTGGAGCTTGCTATATGTTGGTAAAAAGAAAAAGAAAAATATTTAAAAATATATGAATATTGAAAATCTTTACATTAAAAATAGCTTCAAAATAGAGCTACAATGAACAGAATTAAGTGAAGCAATACAGAAATCAACAACTAATTGCGAATTTTATTATACTCTTCTATTAGGCACTGATTAAGCAATCAATAAAAAGCTAATCGAATAATATGATTACTAATCTTGAATTTTCATATACATACATAGAATTTTATTCTCAATAAAAATAGACTATACGTTCTTTTTAAGTACACATGCATCATTTACAAAATTCAACTATGTTCTAGTCTTCAAAGGAAGTTTAATTAATATCTAAGAATCAATATAGTCAGAGACAACATTCTGACTATACTGCAATACAATTAAAAATGTGTGACAATGTTATAGCTTACAACAGCATATGTGTTATATTCACAATCTTCTAGAAAACCTACTCTATAACTCCTTCAGTAATTTCTAGTCATATGGCAAATTATTAAATACTTGTAGTTGGATGATAATGAAAGCACTTGTGAAAGTGTATGGAATGCACACCAGTTTGACTGGATAGAATATTTGGGGTTGAAATTGTTTCTCTTTCATAATTGTCATCCCATTCCCTACTGGTCTGTAAGGTTTCTGCTGAGAGATGAGGTTAGTCTGACAGGATATCCTTTATAAGTAACTTGGCACTTATCTCTATCCATTTTTAGTATTTTCTCTTTGACTCTTGACATTTTAACTATAATGTCCTTTGGAGATGATCTTATGTTGAATCTATTTGGGTGTCTGTATTTCCTGGATCTGGATTTTTTTTTCTTTTTTTTTTTTTGGAGAGGTTTTTGCTATAGGGCGTGTGGACTTGCCAGAAAGACAAAGAGAGACAGAGAGACAGAAAGCGAGAAATCACCCCCAGGGGGGATGGCCACGCTGCAATCTCTTCTCCTCATTCTCTTCTTGGGATCTTGGACACGCACGCACACGCACCT
>NW_006160117.1:4160457-4187107 GCF_000334495.1 Tupaia belangeri chinensis | reverse complement strand
GGGGTTCCAGCGACCCAGCCATTACACTAAGAGCTGGTCCCTGGATCTGGATGTTTGTGTGTCTCTGTGGATTTGGGATGTTTCCAGTTATTATTTTCTAAAATAAATTTTCTATGCCTTTTCTTTATTTCTTTCTCTTTTTTGGAGATTATTATTATTATTATTATTTTGCTATAGGGTGTGTGTGCTCTCCAAAAAGACAGAGAGAGAGATATAAAGTGAGAAATCACCCCCTAGGGGGATGGCCACGCTGCAATCCCTTCTCCTCCATTCTCCTCTTGGGATCTTGGGCACGCACGCACATGTACCCGGCGTGAGTATAAACCACCGGGTCCGGGACTTGAACCGCAGTAGTCTACATGGGAGTTCAGTGACATAACCATTACACTAACTGATGGTCCCACTATACCTTTTCTTATCATGCTGCCTTCTAGGATACCCATTATGAGGCTATTCAGTCACTGAATAGTTTCCTGTATTCCCCATATGTGTTCTTCATTTTTAAATACCTTTTTTCCATTCATCTTGATGGTGTGGGACATTCCAAATATTGTACCTTCAAGTTTGGCGGTTCTTTGTCCTGCATACCTTGACCTGTTTTTGATGCTCTCTATAGAATTTTTTATTTCCTGAATTTGAATTATATTTTTCTCTCTTTTTTTTTTTTGGAGAGTTTTTCGCTATAGGGCACGTGCGCTCGCCAGACAGACAGAGAGAGACACAGAGACAGAAAGTGATAAATCACCCCCTGGGGGGATGGTCACTCCGCAATCCCTTCTCCTCCATTCTCCTCTCGGGATCTTGGGCACGCACACACACGTGCCCGGCGTGAGTTTTAAGCCACTGGGTCCAGGACACGAACCACGGTCGACTACGTGGGAGTCCAGCGACATAGCCATTACGCTAACTGCTGGTTCCCAATTTGAATTATATTTTTGAGAGAGATTTTTGCTAGAGGATATGTGTGCTCACCAGAAAGACAGGAAGTGAGAAATCACTCCCCAAGGAGGATGGCCAGGCTGTAACCTCTTCTACTCCAGTCTCCTCTTGGGATTTTGGGCACACCAGCACATGTACCTGCCGTAAGTTTCAAGTCACTGGGTCTGGGACTCAAACCACAGTCAACTGTGTGGGAGTTCACCACCTTAAGCGCTATGCTACCCATAAATTGTATTTTTCACCTCTAGGACTTTTATTATAATCTTGTTAAGATGTCTATCTCTCCTTTAAATCTCTCTTCCATGTCATATTGTGTTTCTCTTCTCTCGAAATCATTTGTCTGTGTTCTCTGATATCCTATTGAATTTTGTTATAATCCATGATCTGAAATCCATTTCCAACATTTCTGTGATTTCCTGCATTTCATCCACTCTTAGTGAAGAGTTACTTGTTCCTCTGAGGAATTTTTTTTCATGTGTCTTTTGTCTGTGTTGATATTTTTTGGCACTTGGTGGAGTACTTATTTCTTTCTAATATATAGTTTAGGTTTTATGGTAACAGTATTTTTTTATTTTTTATTTGTCCCTTATTTATTTCTCCTATGAATATGTGCTTTAGTATAAGCTGACTGGGTCATATTGGCTTTGATAAAGGTTGAGGTCAGTATAGAAGACTTTATGGTTTTTTTTTTGTGACACCAGTGGGGGCATTGGGGGTCACCAGATTTGATTTTTTGGGGAGTTCTAGGTGAGTTTAGTGTTGTTTCCTGGTGTTCCACCTGTAGTGGAGTGGCTTCATTTAACATGACATCAGGGTTTGTGCCTGAGTTCTCAGACACTACATAGGGAGCGGTATCCTCCTCGAAAGGAAGGTAATCAAGATATCAGCAGGAGATAGTGTCTTTTGTCTTAGAAGGGTTGCATGTAAGAGGGATGTAGGTGTTGGTTCATGCATTGTTTCTCAGGGTGTGACACATGGTCTACTTAGCCATTTGTGTGCAGACCCTTGGAGATGGTGGAAGTTATCTTCTCTCAGCCTTGACTCTACAGCAGCATCTCTCAGTAGGCAGTTCCATCGAAGGCAGGCAGGGTTGTTGTTGATGTAGGTGGGTCTGTACACACATTTTCACAAGAATGTGGGCTTGAGCAGAGGCTATGTGCATTACCTAGTGTAGTTTTCAGGCCAGGTGGGGTAAGTGCATTTTTGCTGGTATGTCTTTGGGCAAATAGGAGGTTAGTGTACACCCACATTTATGTCATTAGGCCCAGGCAGGGTTTTTCCAAAAGTTCTTAGAGAAATAAAACATTTATCTTCTTTTCTGCTTACTTTCACTCATAACCACTCCTCCAAAGCCTCAGAACTAGATGACTTTACATGTGAATTCCACTAAACTATCAGCTATCTTATTCCTCAAAATACAAAGAAAAAGAGAATTGCTAAATATGCAGAAAGAAAGCATAGAACAAGGGGCCAGTAAGGGGTATGGTGGTTAAGGTGCTAGACTCCCACATAGCTGATTTCACAGTTTGAGTCCCAGACCATGAGGCTTGCAAATCATGCTGGGTGCATGCATGCCCAAAATTCCAAGAGGAGAATAGAGGAGAAGGAATTGCAGTATGGCCATCCTCCTGGGTGGTGGGTGGTGATTTCTCTCTCTCCAGTGAGTGCACATGCCCTATGGCAAAAAAAAGAAAGAAAGAAAGAAAAGTAGAACAATAAAAGAACATTATTGACTCACTTCAATTATGGATGCATTCTAAAAATCCATGAATAAAAATGCTGGCATCTGCATGTAGCACTGACTAAAAAAATTGTATCTCATAATTAAGTAAGGATTGTGTCTACACTAGAAGATGGATTAGCATCTGAAAAACTCTTGAAGAAATTAAATGTCTTTTGAATAAATGGGAAAAGTAATATAATTTTCAATATATATAGGCAAATAATTTGATAAATTCAATAGATTTTTGTAAAGAAAATGAAAAAGGAAAAAATGAAGAGTAAATCTCAATTACATAACAGCTAGTATGAGGCTATTGGCAAAGTCACGATATATGCAAAAATATGTCATGACTTTCCTGATGACCCAATAGCTATTTACCCCTCACCCCCAAAATCAATAAGGCAATATCACAATGGACCAAGGTGATATGCATCTCTTTCCCCTGTTTGTTATTAAGACAAGTATAGCACTTATGATGTTGAAGGTCATAATTGAAAGTTTCTGGCCAACTGATTAATGCAAAGAGAAAGAAGAGGAAAAGAAGAGGGAGAGGGAGAAGGTTAAAAAGGAGGGAGAGGAGGGAAGAAAAAGGAGGGTGAGAAGATTTGAAGGACAAAAATATTGTCGTATTTCTCAGGCAATATGGATAAAAGCATTCCTGGCTCAGCAATGGTGGTGCATACTGCTAAGATGTAGGCTAGGACTATATGGTAGAGCCCAAGTTCATTTGTCAGTCCAGCTTAAAGGCCAGGCATGGTGGCATGCACTCTAATCCCAATAATTATGGAGATGTAGCAAGAAGCTCTAGAACTCAAGGTTAGCCTAGGCAACATAGTGAGATCCCAAGAGCCAGGTGTAATGATGTATGCCTGTAGTCCCAGCTGGAAGGCTGAAATAGGAGGATGGCAAGGTGAGACCCTGTCATGTGAAGCAGTAACACCCAACTAGAAAATATAACATAAACAATGAAATATTAACTACATGAATGAAAATGTAACTAGCAGTTAATTTAACTAAGAATACACAGGACATTCATAAGAAAAATTTTAGAGTGTGCTAAATACTGTGTGAGGACAGTTTTGAATAAATGGAAAGATACAGTAGGTTAATGAATGAAACAACAACATTACAAAAGTTGGATTACTATTCACATTTTATGGAATGTCATTCAAAGTCAAATTTGGCATAATTCGACAAAGTGACTCTAATTTTTTTTATGAAAACTCTAAGTAATTTTGAAAAAAAAAAAGAATAGAAAGAAAGTATGAATTGCCTGTCCAATAATTAAGTCATATTGAGCTATTAAGTTACAGGCCATGTAATAAAACAATTGCATAGAATTATGAGATTACTGGAACAAATTCCCCTTGATCATAGCTTATTATTCTTTTACACACTTATTTATTCTATATATTACTATTGCCTTTAGAGTTTTAGTATTATATTCTATATTTTTTGCACCAGCTTCAAAAGATTTGGTTATTTGATTATTAAGGTTGTTATACAAAATAAAATAAAATACTGTCAACATAAAACCTAAAATATAAATTAGGAAGAAATAAATTGTTACACCACCTTAATAAATTGAATTTGAGAATTTATCAAAGAACTGAAATATTTAAAAAATCATTGAAAAGGGGTCCAGCAGATGGTGTAATCGTTACGTTGCTGGAAGTTGTAACCATGTAGTCTACAGTGGGTCGAGTCCCAGAACTGATGAATTAAAACACACACCGGGCATGTGTGCATATGTGCCCAAAATCCCAAGAGGAGAATAAAGGACAAAGGATTGTGGTGTGGCCATCCCACCTGAGAGGTGATTTCTCACTTTCTGTTTCTCTGTCTCTGTCTCACACATCCTATAACAAAAATATCTCTAAAAAAAAAAATCATTGAAATGGGACCAGCAGTTAGTGTAATGACTATGTCGCTGGACTCCCATGTAGTCGACCGCGGTTTGAGTCCCGGACCCAGTGGCTTAAACTCATGCCAGGCACATGTGTGTGCATGCCCAAGATCCCGAGAGGAGAATGGAGAAGGGATTGTGGCATGGCCATCCCCCCTGGGGGGTTATTTCTCGCTTTCTGTCTGTCTCTGTCTGGCGAGCACATGTGCCCTATAGCAAAATCTTCCCCCCCAAAAAAAATCATTGAAATGATCTATTCAGAAGTTTAGAACTCAATTGTAAGATCATCTTGCCGTTTTATTTTTTAATGGAATATTTTAAATCATATTTGTAATTACTTTAACAGTAGCAGGCCTATTTAAATTTTTGACATGTTTTGCTAGTAACCATGTAATTTCTCTAGATTTTCAAATTTGATGCCACAGGATTGCATGTTATAAAATTATAATCATTTTAATCCCTTGTCTATGTTAGCTATGTCATTATTCCCATTCCTAATTTTACATATAATGACTTTCTATTTTTATCTTGTTCCAACTTGTAAGACTAAAAAGAATCTTTTAAAAATTCTGCTATTTTGAGTTTGTTGTTACTTTTGTTGGTTTTTTTTTTGGAGAGATTTTCACTATAGGGCGCGTGCGCTCGCCAGACAGACAGAGAGAGACATTAGAGACAGAAAGCGAGAAATCACCCCCCAGGGGGGATGGTCACGCCGCAATCCCTTCTCCTCCATTCTCCTCTCGGGATCTTGGGCACGCATGCACTCGCATCCGGCGTGAGTTTTAAGCCACCGGGTCCGGGACGCGAACCGCGGTCGACTACGTGGGAGTCCAGCGACATAGCCATTACGCTAACTGTTGGTTCCCGGTTTTTTAATTTAATTAATTTCAGCTCAATTATATTTTACCATTATTAGTTTTCTGTTTCTAGTTTCATTTGTGTTTTTATTTTTTCCTTGAGCATTGTTACTCCTTTTTATTCTTTTTCCATAATAATGAAAGTATATAAGACACTATATATACATTTTTCTGAATATGATTTTTGATGATTCTCCTTTATTTTTGCATGGAATACTTTCCTGTTCTTTGTTTTTTAGATAGCTTTTTAATTTCAGCTTTTCCTTTCCTTTTTTTTCTTAAATTCCAAGTACATATTTTTATCACCTTTGACTTAGTTTAATTTTGTTGGATTATAAACTGAATTATAAATCTTTCTAAGTATCATAGATTATAGATGGAATTTATTAATGCATTCATTCAACAAATTACATGAAGTAATGGGCCTTAGACTCAGTTGGGGTGTGCCTGGGGAGGGGAGACCCAATGGGAGGCTGAGGGCATTTCACTTCAAGAGATTAATATGCACAAAAGTCAAAAGTGTGAAAGAATACCACCTGTTCAGGACCTAGAAGCAGAGAGGAATTTTTGGAACAGAAAGTGAGAAAGCGGAAAAGTTAGGCAAGATGAGACTACCTAGAACATGATGACATTTTGAAAATAACATTCTATTTGAGCCTCAAACACATTTGTGTACAGATATGAGAAGACATACTAAGGTACCTGAATTAAAGGGTTCAAAGACCTCTTCGGTATAGGAGTCTGTATTATAGTCCTAGGGCTACCAAAACAAAAAACAAAACAAAAAAAAAACAAACAAAAAAAAACTACAAACACAGTGGCTTAGCACAACACAAATCAATCAATTCACAATTCTGGAGGCTAGAAGTCAGAAATCAAGGTGTCAGCAGAGTCATGCTGATCTGAAATCAACTGATGATAATCTTCCCTTGCTTCTCCATAGCTTCTAGTGGTATGCTGGCACTCCTTGTCATTTCTTGGTGTGCTCCTACATACCTTCAATCTCTGCCTTTGTTTTCAAATAGCAGTAGAAGTCTCCCTTTGTGTCTCTATCTTCACATGGCATGATTATCTTTTACTTTTTAGTGTGCTTGTGGGGTTGTGGTGGGGGGGGTGGGGAGAGAAAGAGAGAGAGAGAGAACACATCCTCCAATCAATGGGGTGCAGCCACACTACAATCTCTTTTCCTCTTTTCCTTTGTTTCTTGATCCTGTCGGGATTTGGGGCTTGCATGCATCCCTTTCCCCAAAACACAGTGTGTTTTTCAGGCTACTGGGCTAGGATTCAAACCGTAGTTGGCCATGTGGTATCCAGCTCCTTATACACAGTTCTTACTGCTGCACTACAGGGCTGGCCCTCATAACCATTTTCATATAAGAATACCAGTTACAATGGATTAGGAGCTTATTCTGCTCTAGTATAAACCTTGTCTTAACTAATTACATCTGCAATGACCCTATTTCCATAAAGAGGTAAATTCTGAGGTACTGGGTATTTGAAGAATTTAACATATATTTTTGTGACAGAGCACTATTCAACCCATAATAAAGGTATAATTTAGCTTTTAGCCATTGAAAAGAAACACACTGGTTTTCTTCGAGATATTATGGTGTCTTTGGGACATTAACTCAATTTCACAAAAATCTGTAACACCTTGCTCACTTTGCATCTACAAGTGCATCAAGTAGTCTTTACTTTTGTCATGATCATTTAAACATCTGGGCTTTGAAGAAAAACTAATCCTACTCTTGCATGTTAAATATGTACCACTATTATGCTTGGATTTTGAGAACTGACCATCAGGGATGGACAAGAATTCAGGTCTTCTGAGCTCAACAGCCCATCTAGAGTTTGGTAGTCCACTATGGCAGTTGTTTCTGACCTTTTTGATTTTGCAGATATTTTGTTTTCAATAGTGAAATTGTTCATGACTACCTACTTGATATATGGATGGTTTCAGGATTCACTTATTAAATTAATAATTCAAGGCCATCTGGTGTTCCATAGTCTGAATGTTGGGAACTACTATTCTAACATAGCCTTCTCAATTCTCCAAACAGTTATATGCCTCTAAAAATGTGTTTCCTTAACAGGAGATGTATACATATACAATCATAAATAGGGTGGCTGAAATTCAATGTCACCAAGGTTCCTAGTGAAACAACTCTTGTAGACTGTTACAAATTTTTACTCTTTTCATTACCTCACTTCACCTAAAATATTCCTTGTACATTTTTTGCATTTTCATTCCTAGGCCTACATTTATTCCTACTGCATATTTGGCAACTGAATTCCCTAATTAGGTCAGAGAAATAACTTTTGTATATCTCTAAGGAAGATTACCATGATCTGGAATGTTTCATTCTGCTTTGTTTCCTGGATCTCAACCCAGTGATTGAATCAGGAAGAAGTGGACTTTTCTACATGTTCTTCATATGACACATGTGCGATGGACTGAATATTTATGTTCTCCTAAAACTCATACGTAGAAATCCTAATCCCTAGTGCGATGGTACTTGGGGGTGTGGTCCTTAGGAGGTTATTAGATCATGATGGTGGAGCCTTCGTTAGTAGGATCAGTGCCTTTATAAAGATGACCCCATGGGGTTGACAGGTGACATGGTGATTGGGATACTGGACTCCCACATGGCTGACCATGATTCAAGTCTTGGACCTGGTGGCTTGCTTTCTCACTTTCCCTTTCTCTCTTTCTGTCTCTCTCTGGTTGAATTAAATAATAATAATAATAATGCTAACAAATAAGATAAATAATTCTTTAAAAAAATACCTCAGAGAGTTGCCTTGCTCCTCTGCCATGTGAGGATAAAGGCACTGTCCATGAACCAGAAAGTGGGCCCAGGAAGTTGGACACTGAATCTGCCAATACCTTGATTTTAGACTGCTCAGGCTTCTGAATCATGAGAAACAATCACCTGTTATTTATAAACCATCCAGTGTGTGATATTTTAATAGCAGCTCAAGTGGAGTAAAGTAGCATGAAAACATCTCTATTCTGGTATCAAATATTTTACATTGGTTCCTAAGCTAATCTAATAATGTACATTTGTTAAAGTAGTAATAAATTGTGTTGACCATTCTAAGGGCCAATATGTGGATGCAACCAAGTTCTTCTGGTGATGGTGTTCATCTAAATGACTAGTAATTTAATTAGTAGCCAGATGAAGTAAAATAGGGCATAGCTTTGGAGGCAAGAAGTATGTTTGGAAACACCTCCACTTTAACTACTCACATGTAAGAACTGTTATGGATCAGCATTGTGATATTTCTTTCTTTTCAAAAATATTTATTTAATTTTATTCATTATTATTGTTATTCAAGTTGACGAGAGAGAGAGAGAGGAAGTGAGAAAGCAAGTCTCCAGGTCCGGGACTCAAAACACAGTTGGTCATGTGGGAGTCCAGCGATTCAACCACTATGCCATCTGCCAGCCCAAAGCATTGTAATATTTCACTATTGACATTCAAACATATCTTTACTGAATAGTAAATGGAAGAAGTAGAGGGTAAGGAACTACATAGTTAACTTATTTTGACTCAGGTGAGTAATATATTCCTTTGCAAATATTTTATATATAGTTGTAAAATTTTCATTATTTTCTAAAAGCTCTTTTTCCTTCTCAAAACAGTATTTTAAAAAATAACTCACTTATGGGGACCAGCAGTTAGTGTAATGGCTATGTTGCTGAACTCCCATGTAGTCGACCGCGGTTCAAGTCCTGGACCCAGCGGCTTCAAGTCATGCTGGGCATGTGTGCGTGCATGCCTAGGATCCCGAGAGAAGAATGGAGAAGAGAAAGTGGCCCTCCCCCCGGGGGGGGGGGGTGATTTCTTGCTTTCTGTCTCTCTCTCTCTCTCTCTCTCTGTCTTTCTGATGAGCCCTATAGCAAAAAAAAAAAAAAAAGAAAAAACAAATAAACAAAAACAAACAAACAAAAAAACACCTCTCCAAAAAAAATAAAAAGTAACTCACTTAAAGTTATTCTGATATATGAGCTGTACCAAAATAACATTTAATTGTGACCATTAGACAGTTAATTCACAGATTTGTCTCTTCCCAATTGGCATCAATGTAATACAGCAAACTCTGGTGATTGTAGGTACTATTATATAACATTCTAAGTTCTTAAAAGCAACTTTGATATATGAGAATCACTTAAAATCTGTACAAAGATGGGTGATTCACCTTTCAAAGCTCATTAGAAATATAAAACTAATGGTAAGGTAGGTCAGCATCCCTTTTAGTGAGTTGACAAGTCTTTGAAATGAAATTAAATCTGCAATGTGATTCAAACTCTTTTTGTGCTTTCCTCTTGGTAGAAATCACTGGAGCACTGGGAATCTAAGAAAACAATATGGGAATGAAAACCCATGCATCAATTTACCTTTTCTTAGGGTTTTCTTAGACAGCTATTGTGATTCAAATAAATGAGAATTTTAAACTATTCCTCCATTCAACATTATCACACAAAGAGTGAAGTGAGGAGAACAGACATTCATTAGTCTGAAAGTTGAGGTGTGGTGACAATTTATTATATAAGCCCAATTTTTGAAGTATTAGCATTACAACAAAGAAATTTTTATTCTGGTTCATTTCACTTTTTCAAGTTCAATAAAAATATAGTATGATGTTTTGGAATGGACCAATGGGAATTTTCCAGGGCAATAAGAGGAGCATTTGTCCCTGAGATTTCCATATGATTTTTTAAGAATACACTCAAAATAATTGGTAGAAAATGATGAAGAATATTGTGTCCCTTGAAACCTGATTTATGAAATCTGAAGCCCCTTCAGCATGACTGATTCTCTATTCATTTAAGGGCCTTTGAACTTGCCTTATGCTGTTCATATCCTTTTCTAGGCAGATAAAATATAGTTTCCAAGGATAAAGTTATAGTAATTAAGATAAATTTTCATTATGTAAAACGCATTATAAATAAACTGGAAGATTATATTTGTCTTGAAATCATAAAGAACAAAAGATGAAGGTCGATTGCAATAAAATAATTGTGGATTGAACATATAGCTAATTTGCATTGACAAATGAACTGATCTCATACCTTTAGATGAAAAATTTACAGCAATTCTTTTTAACTACCAGAATGGAATTTATTTAAGTACTGTCTTTAAAATTTTTTAAATTTATTATTATTATTATTATTTAATTTGATCACAGAGAAAGAGAGGGAGAGAGGAAAAGTGAGAAAACAAGCCACCAGATTTGGGACTTGAACTGTGGTTGGCCATGTGGGATTCCAGTGCCTCAACCACCATGCCACCTGCTGGGCCCTCAGTCTTAATCCATTATGATGCTACAAAACAGAAACACCTGAGACTGAATGATTTTTAAATAATAGAAGTATACTTGGCTAACAATTCTAGTGGCTGAAAAGTCCAAGAGCACAGGGCCAAAAACACAATATGGCAGAGAGATATGGAAAGGTAAGCAGGAATCTGGAGAGAGAGAGAGAAAGAGAGAGAGACTGGCCTGAGGACAGTTCTTACTTTTATAACAACCTGCTTTCATAGGAACTACCCCTTTCCTGTGAGAGCAAGAACTCAACACCTCTCCTGAGACAGCACTAATCCATTCATGAGGGCAGTGCTGCCCCCATGATTCGAAAACCATCCACTTCCGCTAGGCTCACCTCTTAAAGGTTTCATTCCCTCGAAAATGCCTTTATACTAGGGAAAAAACTTCCAGAACATGAAATTTTGGAGACCACTCGATATTCAAACTACAGCAAGTATGGTCTCTCCTTTTTTTTTTTTTAAAGTAAAATTGACTTTATCATGATTGTATACACTGTATAGCAAATAGCAAATTTTAAAAAATATATATTTTTTCCCCTGTGGAGGTAATATGCCATTTTCTACTTTTATGTTATACAAAGTCTTGTCTTAAAGAGGAACAAAGTCAGGTTCACATCTAAGAAAATAGCTACTGATCTTTAGAATGTTTATATGCACTGTTTCCTACTGATTTAGTCTCACATAGTGCTCTCTTAAAAGAAACATGAATTAAAAGTATGCTCAGTTGGGACCAGCAGATGGCATAATTGTTACATTGCTGGACTCCTACATAGCTGACTGTGGTTTGAGTCCCAGACCTAGACCCAGCAGCTTGAAACTCATGCTGGGTGCATATGCATGAGTGCCTCAAATCCTGAGAGGAGAAGGTATTCAGATGTGTTCATCTCCCTTGGGGGATGATTTCTTGCTTTTTGTCTCTCTCTGTCTCTCCAGTGAGTGCAGAAACCCTACAGCAAAAATCTCTTAAAAAATGCTCAATTTATACTAATCATCATTCATTTAACAAATATTTACTGATCATCCACTCTATGCCAGGCTCTTTTCTATGTTCTATGTTATCTGTATTGAATAAAACAAATAAGATCCCTGAATTTGTGGTACTTAAATTCTAGCAGGTGTTGGGTTGAAGTGGTGAATGTGGTTTGGGAAGACAGAAAATTAATTAAAATAGAAATTGATTAAAAACTTAATCAGGCCAGCTGGTGCATGGTGGTTAGGGCATCTGGATTCCACATGGCCAACTGCATGGCTCAAGTTCCCAACCTGATGGCTTGAAAAACTCTCCAGTCATGTGTACATTTGTGCCCAAAATCCTGAGAGGAGAATGGAGGAAAAGGGAATGCAGTGTAGCCATTCTTCCTGGGGGTGGGAGGTGACTTCTTGGTTTCCCTCTCGCTGGCCATTCCATCCCAACCCTAGCAAATACATGCACCTTCTAGCAAAAGAAAAAGAAAAAAAAAAGAAAAAGAAAAAAATCAAATGAAAGGAAATGGTGTTTTAAAGACGAAAGTCAAAATGATGGACTATATACCCACTATATAGGGTAGAGAATTACAATAATAATTAACATGTATTGCACACTTATGTACTGAGTACTTCTATTTTTACCATTTATATTGATTATGTTATTTCAACAACTTTATGATGTTAATAGTATTGTCATTTTTTTTTTTAGAGAGAAATTTTTGTTATAGGGTGTGTGCACTCATCAGAGAGACAGAAAGGGACAAAGAGACAGGAAGTGAGAAATCACCTCCCAGGGGGATGGCCACATCGCAATCCCTTCTTTTTACATTCTTCTCTTGGGATTTCGGGCATGCATGCACATGTCCCTGGCCTGAGTTTTAAGGTGCTGAGTCGGGGACTCAGACCATGGTTGACTATGTGGGAGTCCAGTGACGTAACCATCATACCATCTGCTGATCCCAGTAGTATTGTCATCTTAATGTTACATATGCAGTTACTGAGACACAGATTGTTTACTATCTCTTCCAAGGTCACACTACTGCAAAATGATAGAGGATTCAAATCTACCTAGATTTGACACTAACTTAGTGTTCATAATCACTGTGCTGTGTTTGAGGAAATGACATGTGGCCTTACAACAGACAGTTGAAGCACAAGGTATGGGAAAGGGCCAACTAGAGGCACAGGGAACAGCAAGTCCAAAGTGTATAGGTGATAAGGCAAGAAAGTGCAAATGAAGAAAAAGAGATACATTCAAGATATATATATTTTTTTTTTTGGAGAGATTTTCACTGTAGGGCGCGTGCGCTCGCCAAACAGAGAGAGAGACATAGAGACAGAAAGCGAGAAATCACCCCCCAGGGGTGATGGTCACGCTGCAATTTTTTTTTTCTCGGGATCTTGGGCACGCACGCACGCACACGCACCCAGCGTGAGTTTTTTAAGCCACCGGGTCCGGGACACGAACCGCGGTCGACTACATGGGAGTCCAGTGACATAGCCATTACGCTAACTGCTGGTTCCCAAGATATATTTTTGATAAGAAGTCAATGATACTAGATTAGCTATGCAGGATTAAAAAAAAAGATATCGAATTCCTCTTTTTTTTTTTTTAAAAAAAAAAACTGCAAGAGGATGTGTGCAGGCACCATTGAGAGAGAAAGAGAGAGAAAGTACCCCCTAATGAGGTGTGGTCATGCCACACTCCCTTCTCCTTCATTTTCCCATCCTGTCAGGATTTTGGGCATGCCTGTATATGTGCCTGGCATGTTTTTCAAGCTTCCAGAGGCAGGATTCAAACAGCAATTGGATGTGTGGAATCTGACTCACTTAACCACCGTGCTACAGGGCTAACTTTCAAATTCCATTTTGAATATGTTCTGTTTAAGGTGCTTGACACTTAAATGGCAATATAAAATAGGCATATAGGAAAAGATCCCAGATGATAACATCTATTTTGGATCATCAGCATATAAATGGCATTTAAAGGTATGAGTCTGAACATTATCTTAGGTAGTATTCCCCAAACCTGATCGCACTTTGGCATCATCTAAGAAATTTTTTAAAAATACAGATCCTAAGCATTGTCTCAGGCCAATCAAGATTAGAACTTTTGAGGGGATATTTCTTGTATCTATGTTTTTAAAGTGATCTCTCAGTGATCTGAAGAAAACAGGTTGTATTAAGAACTACCAGTCTAGGAAGACTACAGGCATGACTGTACTCTTGGCTTGAATAGGTGAAGGCAGCAAAGGAGGCTGGAGAACAAACAATGAGAGGAATTTTGGAATGTGGATTCCAGAGAAGAGAGTGTTTCATCAGGGCTAGACTTTTTTTTTAAGAGACAGATTTTTGCTATAGGATGCATGCGCTTGCCAGAGAGACAGAAAGAGACAGAGAGACATAAAATGAGAAATCACCCCCCTGGGGGGATAGACAGGCTACAATCCCTTCTCCTCCATTCTCCTCTTGGGATTTCGAGCATGCATGCATATGTGTCCAGCATGAGTTTTTAAGCTGCTGGGTCTGAGACTCAAACCGTGTTTGGCCACATGGGAGTCTAACAACGTAACAATTACGCCATCTACTCTCCCTGCCCACATGAGTTTTAAGCTGCTGGGTCCGGGAGTCAAACTGTGGTTGACTATGTGGAAGTCCAGTGAAGTAACCTTTATGCCATCTGCTGGTCCCAAGGTTAGAATTCTTTTAACAAGGTCAAGAGAGTTAGAGAATATAAAGAAGGTAAGTAAGATGAGATGCTTTGGATAAAACAATAAGGAGGTGTTTGATAAGAAGCCTTGATAAGTGAAGTTTTGATAAGCTGGTGGGATGGCTGCTGACAAAGTAGAAATGTCCAAATATCACAATACACTTGAAAAATGTGTATGTGAGGAGGGGAAGAGTAAAAGGGTGTTAGTTAAAGAATGATACATGGGAGTAAATTCTTCCTTTTCTAAGAATGGAGCTAACAGTGTGCTTTCTGTTGATGGATGACCCAGTAGAAAGGGAAGAATTGTTTTAAAGAAGGCAAAAGAAAGGCCACTCAGTGTTCAATAGGAGACAATGGCATTCAATGGCAGCGAAGGTACTATTACCTGGTAAAGGACCAAAGGCTCTGGGTTTCTGGTCAATGTGGAGGATGACAATGATACTGTCTTCAAGCTTTTGGTATTTCTGGAGCGAACACATGAATTAATTTTATCTGAATATTTTATAGTATCAGTTTTATTCCAAATGAAATCACAGTCTTAAATACTGTCTGTCAGCTTTTCTTTTATCTGTAAAGTAAGTCAGCTGAGAATGGGTAGGGATATGATTGTAGGAAGTGGAATAGAGAGAAGAATCTGTAAATTGGCCATTTTGGAAAGTGGCGAAGTAAATTTCTAAGACAAATATATGAGGCTTTAGTGCCCTTTGTTGGATGGTTGTTAGGAATTAAAACTAGGAACGGTCAGTAAACTTGTGTAGACTTTATTTTTCTTAGAAAAGTTTAGCTTCTTAGGTGAAAATACATCAAGGGTTGAGATTTGCCGAACGAGAGCAAGGGAGTGAGAGAATACAAAGAAGGTAAGGGCATTTGTTTAGGATGTGATGGTAACAATGAGCTGTGGAAACCAGAATGGGCATGCAGAAATGTTTGGATGGGACTTGCCCTTCCACTTATTCTTTCAAAATAGTATTCTATTTTGTCAAGTCAGAGTATGCAAGAGATATAGAAAAAGAATACTTTCACATTTCTTGAAATAGGATTGAACAAAGAGAGAGAAGAGAACACTGGCTTTTATCCATGATTCATAGGAATAATATAAAAAGTATGCAATAGGGAATATGCATGTGCTGGGGGATGGGGAAGGAAAGACAGAGAGAATGAATATCCCTCAGGAGAGATTGCCACTTGGCAATCTGCTTTCCTATCTCAATTTTGAGCATGTCTTCACAGGCTGTGAGTTTTTCAAGCTGCTGTATCTGGGACTCAAACTGCAAAATTTGCCATGTGGGATCCAGCTGCCTTCACTACCAAATTAATTGGGCCAACCCAATTAATTTTATTTTTAAATTTCATAAATATCAACTTTATTTCAAATTATCTCATGGTCTTGGAAATTTTAATCTCTTAAATCATTACAGTGCTTCCTCTCATGTGCTTTGCTACAAATATTATGTAAAATATTCATATAATGTTATCATGCAGGTAAAGAATATGAAAAAGTCCAACTGTGAAACTTACAATACTCATATTTCCCCTCTAACCAATAAGCCATTGAGTTCAATTCTCTCCTTTGAGTCTATGAAGAAACAATGAAAGTATGATAATTAAATGAATGAACATGTAAAAACTATCCTTATTGTAGTTTATGGTTCTGTAAGTGTTTTCTTCCACAGGGAACAAATGAGAATTGTGAACCAAAACACTGGTAGCCTATAACAGTTGTTTGAATTGGGCTTCATAGCAGTGTTACAGAACGTGAAAGAATGAGAAATGTTTCCATGGACAAATGATAACCAGAAAGCTGTTGCCTTTAAAAGGTGTGACCCACATATGACCTAATGGTAGCAACTTTACTAAGTCGATTAAAATCCACTTCCTCTTTTTATTTTATCCTGACAACAACTGTATAATTAAGTTGACCATGCATCATGTTCTCTAATGAGTCTCAGGACCAAATATGTCAAGTAGATTGCACAAAGTCAAATACCATCCTCCCTTCAGTAGGTTCATTCTGATGTCTCATTTAACAACCTATATGCCTTCTACTAGCCTATAATAATGTCAAACTTCTCCTGAGCCCTGTGCTCTTAGAAAATAACTGAAAGTCTCTCATCCTATTTTTGCTCTGGAAAATGGGTTATTGCACATAACCACCCTATCCCATATTACTTAGGTAAGACTCCTGGGTACCCCCTTGTTCACCAATGAAAGAGCACACACAGATCTTCCAAATTCTCATTCTCTCAGAAGTAATGACTGAATGATTTTGTCCTACTCATCAACTTGGACAAATGCCTGTTACACTGACATGAACAAATTCCAGTCAGATCACCCTCCTCTCCCCAAGCCCCTGAACTTTGGCCCACCCTTGAGTTTATGCAAGCATTAGAATATAGAACAACCTCACTTTCCCTTTAACAGCCCTTCTAAGAGAATCAGCTGATCTACAAGAAAAACATTTTTTGCTTAACTGTTCAATGATCATTAAACCTGCTCATCCCATGTCCCCGCATCCAATTCTTTCTAGACTTATTTACTCTTCCCTATAAAGAAAAAATGTGATTTTAGCTTCTTTAGATTCTACATGTAAGTAAGGTCCTGCATCAATGGAAAACAGAACTGAGATCTATCCAATTTAAAAATTCCCTTAGAAAACTTAGAACATTGGGTCAGTCCCATGACCGAGGGGTTAAGGAAGCTGAATCCCACATAGCCAATCATAGCTCCAGTCCCAATCTCATCAGTTCAAAAAAACCACACTGGGTGCATGTGTGCCCCAAATTCCTACAGGATAGAGAAATGAAGAGGGGATTGTGGTGTGGCTGCACCTCACTGGGTAGTGTGCACGCTCTCTCTGTCTCTCTGTCTCTCTCTAGTGAGTGCACATACCCTCTGGTAATTAAAAAAAAAAAGAAAATAAACCTAGAACACAATTTAGTACTATGTTATGGCTATGTTCATGTATTAGCACTGAACACTACTGGACACTATCTTGGTTCTATCTTATGCAGACATTAATATCTTTTGTTAGTCTTTAATTTACTTTTAGACCAATTTTTAATCTACTCTAATAAAAGCTAAGTAACCTTGAATCTTCTGATGTGGGTTCAGTGTTTCTAATTGTGTTTTTTTGTTTGTTTGCTTTTGTTGCACTCTCTCTCGTCTTTTTTTTTCTTTTTTTTTTGGTTTGTGTTGTTGGATACATGTGTTCACCAGAGAAAGACTGAGAGAAAGAGGGGAAAGTGAGAAATCACTCACTAGGGAGGCTCACCAGAGAGAGACAGAGACAGACGGTGAGAAGGAAAGTGAGAAATCATCCCGCACAGGGGATGATCATGCTGCAATCTCTTCTCCTACACTTTCCTACTGGAATTTTGGGCACACATGCATACACGCCCTGTGTGAATTTCAAGTTGCCAGGTTTGGGACTTGAACCATGGTCAGCCATGTGGGAGTCTCCAGTGCCTTAACCATCACACCACCTGCTGGCTCCTCTGTTTCTCTCTTAATGTGACATCTAGAACACTAAAGATTTGACATGATTCCATTAAACATAATTCTGATTGGTAGAACTTGACAATGAATTCAGGAATAAGTTTCATCCTGAGGAAATACCACCCGTTAGCATGTTTCCTCACAAGCAATGCAATGCACACAGTGCATCCAAGCAGGTGGCTTGGAAGACACTTAGAACAACTGTGATAATATTGGAGGCATGAAAAATAATTATCCAAGGTTCTCCAGAGTCTAAAATTTTGTTAGTTATTCCTTTAAAGTTCTGAAAGTTAAACTAATAGATGTTAAGATTATTTTATATTCCCATCCAGAACTAACCATATATACATTTATTTGGCCAAACTTCTGTAAAATAACTTGCACAGAAAACTAAAATATTCCTCCAAGTCACTTCATCAAGTAAAGAACCAGTGTCATAAGTGTATGTTTAAAGGAAATCTTTTCTGAAATACTGAGACTTACAATTAGTTCTTTTCCTTTGCAAATTTTACAGTCATAATTTCTGCTTAAGTCACTACTTAGGTGTCCCATTACATAAAAAATAGAATATCATATACACTAAAATAAAGTTTTTTTCTTAATATTTCATATTAGTGGTAAGATTTCTATAATTGTGATAAAATACATATAACAAAATTATACTATCTTAATCTTTTTTTTTTTTTTGCATAGGACTCATGGACTTGCCAGAGAGAGACAGAGCAATGGAAAGTAAGAAATCACTCCTCAGGGGTAATAGCCATGTTGCAACCTGTTCTCCTTTCTCCTCTCAGGATTTTGAGCATGCATGCACATGCACCCAGCATGTCTAAAACTCAATCTGTGATCAGCCACATGAAAACCCAGCACCTTAACTATCACACCACCTGCTGGCCCCTATCATAATCTTTTTTTTTTTTTTGAGAGATTTTTGCCAGAGGGTGCATGTGTTTGCCAGAGAAACAGATATGAAGAGACAGAAAGCGAGAAATCACCCCCTGGGGGATGGCCATGCAACAATCCCTTCTCCATTCTCCTTTCAGGATTTTGGGCATGTACACTCACGTGCCTGGCATGAGTTGTAAGCCACCAGGTTCGGGACTCGAACTGCGGTCTACTATGTGGGAGTCCAGTAACGTAACCATTATGCCATCTGCTGGTCCCGATCACAATCATTTTAAGTATAAAATTAATTTTAATCATTTTAAGTATAGCGTTAGGTGTATTCACATTGTTGTGCAATCTCCAGACTTTTTCATCTTGCACAACTGAAACTTTATAGCTTTAAGCAACATTTCACCATTTTCTTCTCTCCCCTAGCCACTGGTAACCATTTCTATGTTCTATTTCTGTGAGTTTGACTACTTATATAAACAGATAATCCATATTGTAGTATGTATCAGAATTTCCTTTCTTTTTAAAGCTACACTATTATTCCATTAGAGGTATATACCACATTCTGTTCATCTATTAATCTGTAAATTGACATCTGGGTTGCTTTCACCTATTCATTATTGTGAATAATGCTACTTTGGGGCTTATAGTATTTTCAGCCAGGTAAATTACAACCCCAAAAAATAAGTGGAAATGGGTGGGAGGTTTCGGGATATCCTTATGGCTTAGGTACTACTGGCATTTAGTGCCCGACTGTCAAAGATGCTAAATATCATAAAATATTTAGGACACAAACAATTCATATTAAAGAATTTTACTGCCCCAAATGCTGCTAGCATCTTTGTTAATAAATTCTAAATAATCCAAGTTATTAATATATTGGGTTCAATTCTCTCCCAAATTCAATAAATTTTAAAGCTAATATGCAGGTGGCCTTCATTTAACATGTATACAAGGTCTGTATCTATATACCTGGATTTAAGCCTCTATTTCTTATAGAGGAAAATTCTACAGCAGAATGTTTTAGGGCCACTCTTAAGTACATTTATGATCTTGAAGAGTTTCAGAGTATGCCTCCCCAAAATATACCACTTTAGCATAAAGATTATTTTGAGCTATAGGCAACTGAGATTCAACAGATGCAGGTAGAGTCCTTCTGCAGGAAGAAGCCTTCCCAGAGCTTCCCTTATCTGACTGAAAGCAAAAACTTCTGGGTCTACCAGTAATAGTGTATACTTCTAAGACACTGCTCCACAGGCCAGGACCACATGAGAGGCCTGGATTTGATTCCTGGTCCAACCTAAGGGCCACATGTGATAGTATGCACCTATAATACTAACCATTCTGAAGGCTGAGGCAGGAGGGTCACTTGAGGGCAGCTTGAGGGTGGCCCAGGCAACACAGTGAGACCCTGTCTGAAAGAACTAGGTGTGGTGGGGTATACCTCTGGTCTCAGCTGGATGGCTGAATCAGTAGAATGTGACACAGAGAGACTCTGTCTTTAAAAAATAAAAAGTAGAAGATTATTGAGAAATGGGGACTATGATAAATCCTCTCCCAAAAAAGTTTTATGGCCATGAAAAAGATTGAAATTTGGAGCTGAGATGGATCTGCACAAACAAATATTACTCTGTTTCTTCAATAAAGCTGATCTTCCAACAGTCTGCTGCCCTTGGAAACCTAAAACCTTTTCCTTCAGGGCTGGCAGGTGGCATGGTGGTTAAGAACACTGGATTCCCACATGGCCGACTGTAGTTCAAGTCCTAGACCTGGCAGCTTGCTTTCTCACTTTCCCTCTCTCTCACACTATCCCTCTCTGGTCAAATTAAAATAAGTAAATACATAAAGTTAAATAATAAAATATTTATTTAAAAAAAAAACAAAAACAAATGAACAAAAATCCATTTTCTTCACCTTGTTAGTTCTCTACACCTACTGTTCCTTTGTTTGAGTAGTATATAAGCCCACGTTCTAACCACTCCTTTGAGTTACTTATCACTGAATACTCCTATGTATATATGTAAATGCATGAGTTAATTAACTTCTGTTTGTATTCTCTTGTTAATCTGCCTTTTGCCAGTCTAATCTGCAGGGCCCTTTCCAGGGACCCCAGAAAGATAGAAAGAAAAGTATATTTTTTTCTCTTACAATGATTTCCATTTTAATAGCAACATATAATATGTGAGGAAAGGAGACGCCATTAGAACACTCCTTGATTCAGTAAACAAAACAAAACAAAACAAAACAAAACAAAAAACTCCTATTCCTATACATAAGTACTGAAGGACCATACCCACAAGGGATAAAGGCAATTCTGGTAACTGGATGTGAGAAGTAGGAGTGAAGATATGTGTGCTACTCATATGTCACTCTAGCTTGATGAAGTATGTAAAAATATTTTCAATTTATCAATGATCATTTTGTAAGATAAGAATTTTTATGTCCTCAGTGTTTTTATTTTATTTTTTGTTTTTCACACACCAAAAACTTTATTTCTTTAAAATGTACAATTCAGTAGTTTTCAGTATATTTAGAAATTTGTGCAACCATTACCACTATTTCTAGAACATTTTCATCACCACCCAACCAAAGAAAAACCCTGTACTCACTTCCTGTTGCCCCTTCCTCCAGTCCTAGGCAGCCACTGATCTCTTTTTATCTATGATTTGCCTATTCTGGGCTGTTTATGTGAATGGAATTAGATAATATGTAACTTTTTCACATGGTTTATATTTTATGTGAGATTATCCCATTCATAATCTCTACTTCTGGTGATGATCGATTCAGCCTATTCAGTGTGATACACCAACAAACTAGCACATTGATTTCCTAACTGCTAATCTCTTTGGGAAATAGCTGTTATATCCAGTTCAGAGGCAAGAAACCTAAAACAGAGAGGTTTTATAGCTGACCTAAGGCCACATGTCATTAGATAGACAGCTGGGCCTTAAACCCAGGCTGCTTAATTTTCTTTAAAACTTAGTATTGAAGTACTCAGGTATATTCTGCAACTTTTCTCCTCTGAACAAAGCAGAGTATCTAACACACATGTGCATGTTATGAAATGGATGAATTATCCAGGCAATTAATCAGCTGAGATATCAAATGGTGGGAGGTGAGGTGTGGCCTCTGAAGCCCAGACCTTGGGCTGACAGATGCTGAGGTTGCCCAGAGGCACAAGCATAGCCAGGCCTTGTCACGTGTAGCACATGCTACCACTTGCTTGGGGACACTCTGCCTTCCATTTGGGTGCCAACTGGGCTGTTAGTGTACCCCTGGGGTGTTGAGGGAGTCCTCCCAGGGTACTCTCTGGGGCTGCCTGTTCCAGCAGGACAACTTTCTTATTTTTTTCTTTAAATTTTTTATTCAATTTTTTAATAGTAATCTATTTTTTTTAGAATGAGTATTTTTTTTTATTATTATATTTTTTAATATTATATTTAATTACATATATCTTTACAGTGTATAACATTTCTTTTTTCGCACAATTACTATGAATATCAGTCAAGACAAAGACATTATCCACATCATCATCAAATAACTTTTCTTTTTTTTCCAGATTATTATTTTTTATTCACATTATTTTTTAAGTTCAATCACTATACATCATTTGACTTGTAAAGAGAATTTACCTGACATGAAATACTTCTCTGACCAGTCCAGTTGAGAATACTATACATGTTATCATCAACACATAATAAACCATTTCTGTGACCCACAAATGTCATGCCTCTCTATTTGTTCTCATGCTATCCTTCCCTATACTCTTCCCTTCTCCCCATCCCCAGTTCCACACTGTCTTCAGTGTTCATAACTATTTTCTCTGCTTTTATGCTCTCCAATATTTCAATCTCTACCATAGAGTGTGTCATCCTCTGTTTTCTTCATAATTGTATTTTATATACATGTATTCATAAACAAAAAAGTTTAAGTTTACCTGTTTTGGGGTGTATGTCAATTAATTTACAACAAATGTGTTCTTTTATGACATGCTTTCATTACTGAATATTATGTTCTTCAGAATAATCTCTATTTTTCTTAAAATTTGCTGAGGAAATTTCATAATTTTTGAAAATAATAATTCTTTTAATGATAGGTTTAGTAAATAACATAGAAGATTAGAATCAAGTATCAAATATGGAATTTTTGCTTTATCACTCTAATTCCAAGAAGTAGTACATAATACATATATCTAGTAAGAATTTTTTTTTTAAGGATTTTGTCATAGGATGTGTGCATTCTCTGGAGAAGAAGAAAAAACCAGTGACAAGGATAGTGAGAAATCACTCCCCAGGGGCAAGGGCTATGCCACAATCCTTTCTCCTCCATTTTCCTCCAGGGATTTTGGGCATGCACGTACACATGCCTGGCATGAGTTTCAAGCCATGCAGTCTGGGACTTGAACCACGAATGACCATCTGTGAGTCCAGTGCCTTAACCACTACATCATCTGCTGGACCTCTAGTAAGAAAATTATAAAAATTAACAGAATCAGGAAGTTACTGTAGAAAAAAATTTGTGTATTTCAGTTCAAAAAACTATACATTGCCTATACCACATACTTCTGGATTATCTGATTCTAGTTTTGTTACTAATCTGACCTAATTTACAACCTTTTAAGCTGTAAATAACTAATAAACATATAAATGCATTCTGTATTCTCTGATATTTAATTAACACTCCCCAACACATAAACATACTCTTATCTCCCCATTCCCAGAAAAAAAGTTTTGCTTTCATTCACTATTCAATTTCTCTACTCCATACAAAGCTGCGATTTTTATTTTTCTTTTGAGCTAGTTAAAATAAATTTTGGGTTCCTTCATATGGGTAAGTTAAAATCTTTATTGCATATTCATTTAAAAATACATAAGAGAGTAATGCTTCTATCTTTTTGTGAATGTTATCTTTTAATATTATGAAATAAATTTATAATATACTTTACTATTATAAGGAAAGGACTATTTAAAAATTGTTTAAAGTTTTATCTTATTTATTTCTTCCACCAGTGATAGAGAGACAGACAGACAGACAGACAGCACAACCAACAGAGTCCTAACACTGCAATCCACCCTCAATCTCAGCCAGCCCCAGATTACAGGCTCAAGTGCTTCCAGTGTGCTCAAGTGGGAGGGGCAAGGGATGTCTTTGGACTGGAACCAAAAACCTCATGAAAGTCAAGCTCACTCTCTGGGCATCAGGGGGTAATGATTTTATCAAGCATTCCCAGCTTTGACAAGGCTTGAAAAAGTCTACTAGATCTTTTCTAAGGGACTACCACTTAAAGGAAAATCATTGATTCCTATGAAGCAGAGACTTGAGAATTGTTCAAATATCATGCTTGCTTTGTGGAGTTGTATCTTTCATTCAGACGGAATGAAGAGAATGCTATCATCATTCTTAGAGATTGTTCTTAGGAAAACTAAAATTAAATCAATTAGTGTAGATAAAATACTGCCCTATTATTTCCTGGCAAGATCCTCTTTCATCATAACAAACTAGAATTGGCTCACGATATTATTTAATACCTTTAATGATATATTAGAAAAGGTGTTCCATGATACAATTTTACAATCTTAATGTACAGATCTATGAAATTCAATGTCAAGGAAAACAGACACACACAACTCTAACAATGATGAAATAGATAGATATAGATAGACATATATTGGAATTCTTAGTCTGCTGACCTTAGAAAGACTCATTCTGTTATCCTGAAGTCAGTTCAGTGGAAGAATATATTAGAAAAGGTGTTCCATGATACAATTTTACAATCTTAATGTACAGATCTATGAAATTCAATGTCAAGGAAAACAGACACACACAACTCTAACAATGATGAAATAGATAGATATAGATAGACATATATTGGAATTCTTAGTCTGCTGACCTTAGAAAGACTCATTCTGTTATCCTGAAGTCAGTTCAGTGGAAGAAGGCTTTACAAAGTTGTTCATTAATCTAGGGCTGGCACCCTTTGGGAAGAATACCAGAAAATTGGAACAAAAAGAGGTGCAGCTTACCTCACAGCAGGAAAGAAGGGGCCTTTTAATTGGATTAAATCACATCACCACAAAATTTATGGATTCTGGCCACTATGCCAAAGAGGTGAGAACATTTTAAATTAACTCATTAGGCTGGTTGTATAGGAGTAAAATGCACCATTTACTCAAAAATTTTAAAGGCAAAGTTCTATTAATACATAAACTTACTGTTCCGGACTTCAGAGCTTTTTTTTTTTGTTTAAATGCATAAATAGAAATCATGAAAAAGAAAAGTTTTGGGGAATTTTGTGATTTATTCCAAGCTGTTCATTATATCCTGAAACCATACATTTAGGCAAGCTAGAATCTCTGTAAACACTTTTAGAGAAAAAAATTCTTATAGAATTACAAAAATATAGTATCAGTCTATTGTATATTCTCATTCTAAAAGGCAAATTCTAATACAGGTATAAAATAAGTATTGTACATGTATACTATTATAAATAAGAGGCCTAGTCGGATGGTGCAATTGATAGCATACTGAACAGCAGTATTGGAAGCCACATGGCTGACTGTGGGTGTGGATTCCCAGGTCAGGTTGAAAACTGCCATAAAAAACAGCAAGATCCTGGCATTTGATAGAAAGTAGTTGGATATGGAGGATCTATTGCTGTGCAAAGCAAACCAAGATATGAAAGAAAGATATTGTATGTATCCACTTAATATATACTATCTGCACTTTATGGTAGAGATAAAAGTACTGGAGGGGATAAAACCAAGTGAAAATAGTTACCAATGTTGAAGACAGAGTGGAACAAGGTGGGACAGGGAAGAGTATGAAAGGGAATAGGATAGCAAGAGAACAAATAGAGGCATGACATTAGTGGGACAAAATAATGGTTTATTACCTGTTGATGATGACATGTATAGTATTCTCAACTGGACTGGTCTGAGAAGTATTTCATGTTGGGTAAAATCTTTTTTACAAACAAAATGATAAATAGTGATTGAGTGTTTAAAAAATAATGATAATAAAAATAATATGGGAAAAAATGATGAAGAGCTATCTGATGATGATGATGTAGATAGTAGTGTCTTTGCCTTGACTGATATGTATGGTATTCCTTCTGGAAAAAGAAATGTAATATACTGTAAAGATATATGTGATTCAATGTAATATTAACAAGATTATGATAATAATAAATAAAAACAGAAAAAAAAAAACACTAGGCCAAAGGGGACTACATTGTGATGAGGACCTGTTCAGAGTGCTGTCTCTCTTGTTTTCATGCATGTGCATATGTTTTCTATCATAAATAAAATAAAATAATTAATAATTATATAAGAGAAATTTCACAGATGAATCTTCCTTTTCATTCATTATTTAAAATGTGAACAGACTTTCAACAAAATAAATTGTATAGTTTACTAGAAATCTTATAAATAACCTTAAACATATAAAATAAATGTATATTAAAAATAACAAAATGTTATAAATTCCTAACTTACTTCCCAGAGACCATCTTGGAAAACCTAAAAAGGCACTATTAGAGTAACTTTTATGCAATAAATTAAATTACAAATTGATTAATTATCTCATGTAGTCAACTAGAATAATCATAGCTGAAATATTTAATAAAGCTAATTACTATTTGAAAAGTTGAAAAATAATTTAAGAGTTTCAGTTATGTATATTCTTAATTCTCTAAGGACTTACAATTTATATTTGAAATTTCCTTGACCCTCTATTTTCCTAATTTATCATTCTCTATTATTCTCCATATAAAGAAAATTTGTCAAATAAATATTTTGGAAATAAAGTTATATAAATTAATTTAAATAACTT
>NW_006160117.1:4156579-4160438 GCF_000334495.1 Tupaia belangeri chinensis | reverse complement strand
TTTATGTGGGTAACAGGCAAGTTATGAAGTATTTAGACTAAAAAAGATATCTAATAGTTTTATAGTTTAATAAAATATTAGTATTGTCTATGGTAGGGTTATATGGGCATCTCTGACTTATGGGCAGCCCAACTTATGTTTTACTTTTTATAGAATGATTCTGTATAAACCATAAACTAGTTTTTTTCTTTGTCATAAAATCAAGATAGGAGTTTTCTGCATTATACCTAATAAATGAATTAAAGTAATATTTTTATTAATGAAAAATAGCTATTCACACTATGAAATTACAAATATAAATAGGGGTCAGAGTATACCAGGATTTTTGAACCAAAAAATGGAAAGACATACAATACCTCTCTTTCACAGTATGGCTTGCTTTCTCTAGCATTAAGTCTTCCACTGTATGTCCCCATTTAATATATACTGAATGTCTGCACTCTTTTTTTTTTTTTTTTGACAGAGAGATTTTTGCTATAGGGTATGTGTGCTCGCCAGAGAGACAGAGAGACAGAAAGCAAGAAATTACCCCCAGGGGAAGTGGCCACACCACTTCTCCTCCATACTCCTCTCAGTATTTTGGGCATACATGTACATGTACTCGGTGTGAGTTTTAAGCTGCTGGTCCTGGGACTTGAACTGCAGTTGACTACATGGGAGTTCAGCTATGTAATCGTTATGCCATGTGCTGGTCTCCCAAATGTCTCCACTCTATAGCAGAAACTGAAATATTAGAGGGTATAAAATCAGGGAAAGCAATTACAGATACTAGAGAAAGTGTGGGAGGAGGGTGGGAAGAGGGGGGATGAGAGAGAGGGAATTGAGGCAAAAAAGGGGAGCAAAACATTTAAGGGACACAAACATGAAACTGTTGATAGTGTGAATGGTAATATCTTTAACTGGACTAATATTCAGTGTTTTCATGCAGGAAAAAGTCACTTTGTATGCTGTAAAGATATACAGTGTTTGAATGTTAAAAAAAATAGAAAGAAAAGAAAGAAAAAAATAGAAAGAAATTAAAACTAGACTTGTAGTCTGGTGGTAAGGGAGCCAGATCATGTATGGTCAATTATAATTTGAATCCTGGCCCCAGTGGCTTGAGAAACATGGTGTGTTCATGAACACACATGAATGCCCCAAATTGCAATAGGATAAGGAAATGGAGGAGAACGGATTGAGATGTAACCACACCCCATTGGGGTTGCTTTCTTCCTTTCTTCCCCTATTTTTCCTGCCTTTCTCTGGTGAGTATGTGCACTCTCTGGCAATTTTTAAAAAATGGAAAGTAACCGAAACATTTAGTACATGGGTAAGCTAGTATTTTAAAAGCATACCATGTATATGCCATGGCATTAAGGGATTTGTAGTTTCATACCAGGTAGTATCTTCCCAGTCTAAAAGAGCAACATAAGGAAACCCCAGTGATAATTACAAGTGAAATAGCAAGTTAAAAGTAATCTATAACTATATGACTTCATTTTAATAGGTTGCAGAGATTTATGTGACAATGTTGAATTTAATGTTGATAGTTGTGAAATCTTTCACACTTGTGTGTTCTGAGAAATCATTAACCTCAAAGGACCATTTTACTCCTGAATATCTGATTTAAGATCAACCTCCACCTTTACCCAATGACTCAGATAAGACCAGTCCCTATCCTTCATGAGACCCATTAGATACCACTGATGACTCCCTAGTTTATTTGCCTCCATAAACTGCAAATTTCATTCCTGTTTTTGGAGGTATTTCTCACTAGTGAATATGATCACTATTGCAATATCCAGAATAATATAGTGTCTGTAATTTATTGGTGCATTATGTCTTTTACAGGTTTGGCACTATTTCTTGGAAGGGGTTGGACATTGCCTTCAGATTTCCATTTAATGGGTCATCAGAAAAGTCATGATGTATTTATCTATGTGTTTCTGTTCAAAAATGCATCATGACTTTTCCGATGACCTGATATTTTGCCCAAATAAAAAGGCCCCTCTCTCTCTGAGCCTTTGTACTCTGTTCCTGACTGATGAACTGATTCCCAACAGTGAGTCTGACACCTATTCCTGTAGTTTAGACTCTTTTCCATGATGGGATTTGATTTAGATTCTTGTGAGTTCCAGCCTGATTTCTGATGCTAGCTTCTTTTGGTTTTAAGGTCTGATCATTTGATGATCACTGTAAATAGATTATTGGTGTATAGAAATATTATCTCTGTTGGGTGAAAGATGACAGAAAAATCTGGTTTGTTAGTCTTTTCTATTTGTGCATTTATCTGTTTTGAGTCCAAATCAATGAAGAATTTCATGCTCACCAGGAAGTGGATACCTAGAGTGGTAAGGTTTCTATGTCTGTGTTTATGTTTGTCCCATGCTTGAAATTTTAGAATTAAACCTGTAAGCTTTCTCTGTATCTGTGTCTGTCTGTATGTTTATATATCTGGAATTTATATAATTTATCTCTTATTATATAAGGATGCAATATTTTCCTACCTCCAAGTCATATTAATAATAAATAAATAAAACTAAAATCTCAAATTAAAGGAGCTCTATTTTGATTAGCTTATATGTAGAACAAATTCCCACTTATATAAACAGAATATTGCTAAAAATTCCAGAAAATTAAGACTTATTTCCTCAAACCATCAATGTGCTTAATTTAAAAAGTATTTTTACAGGAACCAACCCAGAAATATGTTAATAAATCAAATTTACATAATTTAGTTAATTTTGGCAAAGGAGACTAGCTTGACATTTTTAGTTTAATAAAAAAATATTACAATATGAGGCCAGCAGATAGCATAATGGTTAAATTGCTGGACTCCCACATGGCCAACCGTAGTTTGAATCCTAGACATGGAGGCTGGAAACTCATGCCAGGCATGTGTGCATATATGCCCAAAATCCCAAGAGGAGAATAGAGAAGGGATTGTGGTGTGACCATACCCCCTGGGGAGTGATTTCTCTCTTTCTGTCTTTCTGGTGAGTGCACATGCCCTATAGCAACAATTTCTCTAAAAAAACAAGTATTACAATATTTTTTCTAAATTATCAGTGTTAAGTATAATATAAATATTATTTTACTATGTAATGCTTTTACTAAATTATACAGGATTATTGATTGAATAAGCTAGTGTTGCTTCAACTAAATGCTTAAGATAATTAAAAATGACAAACTGTGTTTAACCAAGTCCAATATGTATTTTGACAAACTTTATTCAATAGCATTTATGTTTTTTAGTATGTCAACTTCAATATACTTTTTACAATCTTTAGGTAACTTAAAATTTTGGACTTATACTAAATTAATTAATGGATAATCATTGAATATCTAGATTATTTCCAAGATAGAGTACTAAACATTGATTAATAAACTTAATTTTATGCACTTTGCTTCTTATTTTTACATGCTATAGAGAAATTATGGATATTTAGATCTAATAATGAACATGTTCATCTTCTGCCACTTTTAGAAGGTGTAGTATAAGGAATACATATGGATATAGGAAATTGTAAGAGTTTTCTGGAAAGGAATTTAATCTATTGTGGTCAAAGCTAGGTAAGATTAGGTAATTTTAAAATATCAAATATTTAAATACAGCTTTAGTATCAAATATTATATTGATTCAAAACTACAAATTCACAGTTTTCTTGGATCATTGGTCTGTTCTTAGAAAAGGAAATTTGGGGGGGAACCAGCAGTTAGCGTAATGGCTATGTCGCTGGACTCCCACGTAGTCGACCGCGGTTCGCGTCTCGGACCCGGTGGCTTAAATCTCACGCCGGGCGCGTGTGCGTGCGTGCCCAAGATCCCGAGAGGAGAATGGAGGAGAAGGGATTGCGGCGTGACCATCCCCCCTGGGGGG
>NW_006160117.1:4145920-4156557 GCF_000334495.1 Tupaia belangeri chinensis | reverse complement strand
CTGTCTCTATGTCTCTGTCTGTCTGGTGAGCGCACATGCCCTATAGCGAAAACCTCTCAAAAAAAAAAAAAAAAAGAAAAGGAAATTTGGGGGAAAATAGAGAGGTAAGACATTTGTGGGACACAGATATGGCTTATTATCTGTTGATGAGGATGTGTGTAGTATTCTCAGCTTGGCTGGACTGAGGTATATATCATGCTGGGTAAAGTCTTTTTATAATCTAAATGATGTCTATCAATTAAATATATAAATAATAATAATAAGTAGTAGTGAAAGGTTATACTTCTGTATACTCTCTAGATGGCCAAGATTCCATGGCTTGCCTGGATGTCCTTTTATTGCTTTTGTCTCCTGACAACTTTTTATATCTTGCCTTCTTAAATTAAATCTTAATTGATATTTTTTGCAGATATAATTATCTTTCTCTGGGCTCCTGAAAAATCACAAAGGATTTGTTCTTTCATCTTGTAAAAAGAAAAGTGCTTGAAATGATTAGGTTTAATTGATATGTTTTTCTTGATGAGTTATACAGAGAAAATGATCAAACCAGAAGAAATGGTTAATCTTCTTTTGGTTAAATGTGTATGGATACAGTATTATTATTATGAACATGAGGGGACTTCAAAACTTTGTTAAAAAAGGAATTAAAGTAATAAATTTGTTTTGGTGCAAATTTTAAAAAATACATGTATAATTTTTCAATAATAAGCATTTCTTGAAAAATTTTTTGAAGACCCCCACATTTCAAAAAATATATAGTATGGGAAGTTTCTAGAGGATTATCAATATCCTTACTGTCCACAGAACTTAAAAAAATTTTTTTTAGATTTTGTCATAGAGTGTGTGTGCTTACTAGAGAGATAGAGGGAGAAAGTGTAATATCAACCCCTCTGGGGCTGGCTGTGTTGTAATCCTTTCTCCTCCATTCTCTTTTTGGGATTTTGGGCAGACACCCACATGCACCCAGCATGATTTTCAAGCTGCCAGGTCTGGGAATCAAACCATGAAGTCAGCCATGTGTGAGTCCAGCACCTTATCCCCAATGCTACCTGCTGGCCCCCTCATGATATATTTTTATTTATGAGAGGTCTGGTACTACTGTACCTAATATTAGGCAACGATTGGAAGCATTTATTATGCAACCAAGACTTTGTCTGGCATACCACATCCAAAAATGAAATATATAATCAAATACAACCAGATGGTTTTGATGAACCAAGGCTAACTTTATAGTACCAATACTTAGAAAACTTCTCGTGAGAACTAATCTGCTACTTGGCTACAGGGTTCTCAGCCTTATAGGCGAATAAGAGAATCACTTCCTGACAGGCCCTGAAAATTTAGGCTATTTTTGAAGGACTAAAGAAGAGAGAAATTCATTTAAATCTAGACTGTAAGTGAAATCTTATGGTTAATTCCTGGCTTAGTTTTCTTTTATTCAAAATCCCTTGTCTTAATTGTATATATGATTGTACCCTATAAATATGTATAATTATTATGTGTCAGTTAAAAATAAAATTAAAATGAAAAAGAGCCAATCTGAAAGTCCTTATGAAAACTTTCCTAAGAAAAACAAACAAAAAAACAACTGAAACCTAAGAAAGCCTATATTTGGGCCAGAGGATGATGTAGTGGTAAAAGATGATGCTTTGCAAAGCAATCACACAAGGGAAGGTTCCTGCTTCATGTCTGGAGACCTCCCTGGATATGCCAGGTACATGTTTGCCCATGATGACCTAGAGTTGGCTGAAGGCTAGGGATGGATCAGTGTCAAGACCGTGTTGAGGGTGAGGTCTTTCATCTTTTTCATGCATGGAATAAATAAATAAATAAACTTTTTTAAAAAAGAAAACCTGTAAGATGAATTACCATTCTTGCTGCACCTATGTAGTTACACCAATCTAATCTGTCGGGAATTTGGGGAATTTTAAAAAATTGTTTTATTTCCTATTCACATTTAATTGTTGTACTATATATCTCTATAACACACAATATGGTTTTTCAAAGTACACATGCAGTATCTGATAATGAAATCAAGGATATTGCCATACATATAACAGATGTTGAACATTTTTCATATGCATTTTGGCCATTTCCATATCTTCCTTAGTGAAGTTATTTTTTCAACTCATTTACCCATTTTTAAACTGGGTTATTCTGTTTTTATGGGTGAGCTGCTTGAATTCTCTATTCTGGTTATCAATCCCTTACCTGAAGTGTAGCTTGCAAACATTTTGTCCCATTCTAAGGGTTGTCTCTTCACTCTAATTATTATTTACTTTTCTGTGCATTTTTTTTAAGCTTGAGGTAATCCCACTTGTCTATTTTTAGAATTGTTGCCTTTGCTTGTGGGGGTCTTATTTAAGAAATCTTTGCCTACGCCAATGTCTTCAAGATGTTTCCTGTGTGTTTTAAACCCCAAGAACTGATGATTGAATTTTAAAAAAGAGAATATTCTTGGGACCAGCAGATGGCGTAACAATTACATGGCTGGACTCACATGTAGTTGACTGCTGTTTGAGTCCCAGACCCAGGACTCAAATTGTACTGTATACTGTCTTTTGCAAATGTCAAAATCCAGTAATGTCACTTATTCTATTCCACGGGCAAGAGTGAGGGGCTCTTAAGCAGAAAAATAACACCTTTATTAAACTGAGCCATGACATTTATCAGAAAAAAAAATCAGTTTAAATATACAAGACAACAAATCTCATTCTACAAATATTGTGAAAATAATTCATTAAAGGTGAAGCTAAAGTATTTTTAAATTTTGGCTTAAAATACCTTACTTTTCTTTTAATCTTCCTTTCAGAAAAAGAGAAAATGAGCATGTCACAAAAAGATAAAAAATTGAGACTTAGTATATGAAAATAACCAATGGGCCATCAGAAAGGTTTGTGTAGTGTTTGCAGGACTCTCAAAGTTGTTTTGCCTCTTTGTTAACTACTAAAAGTGCTACTACAAGACTCTTTTGCTACAGGACTCGATAAAATGGAGAGAGTACATCTGAATGTACAAGAGTCAATAAGTTTAAAAATGAGGGCTGGCCTCATAGCCTAGTGGTTAAAAGAGCTAGGTTCCACATGGTTGACCATGCAGTTCAAATCCTGTCCCTTGATGGCTTGAAAAACATGCCCAGTATGTGGTGTCCATGCTCAAAATCCAGACAGAGAAATGGAGGAGAAAAGATTGCAGTATGATCGTGCTTTACTGGGGAGTGTTTTCTCTTTCTCCTTCTTTGTTTTTCATTGGCAAAGGTATGCACCCTCTGGCAAAAAAATTTAAAAATTTAAAAATTAATGAAAAATCCTGAATACAAAGTTTCTCTATTATCCCCACTCTGGAAAACTCCTCACAAGCTCTACTTCTCCTTCTGTCCAGTGTTCCCTACCATGCTACTGGGGTACTTCCACCAGGATAACTATGGTATCCTCCCTCTTCTGCTTCTAGACCTCGGGTCTTTCTAAGCATTCATCACTTGGTTTTTAAAAATTGTGAAATACTTTAACCATAGAAAATATAGTGTTAAAGTTTAATTTTCAGAAAAGGTAAAATCATGACTCTCATACAGATTCCAAAGTGAACACATGTTAAGGAATTTATACATATGCTATGAGAAAACCAGGCAGATGTTATAACCGGTTCAAAGGAAAAGTCAAATTAGCACAAATTTATATGGAGTAAAGTAATGTTGAAAGAAATTGCAATGTTGAGGGAAATTGCAAATGAAGACAAAACTGTGGTTTTTATTTTTGGGTAAAAGGAGAGGAAGTCGATTAAATCTCTACCAGACAGGACAGTTTAATAGGTTACAGAGATTTAATGTGACAATGTTGAACTTTATTTGAGCCCTGTATCTATCAGTTATCTACAATTCATAAAAAAGTACAGAATAGCTCAAAGACAATGAACAGAACTAGAATCTTATATTTTCAGAAAAGGTATACTATAAAAGATGTATAGTTTTTTATTAAGACATTTTTTCTGTGATAGATATGCATCTAACCCCCAAAAAAGAAAATGACATTTTAATTTATTGTTTCAAATCTCCTTTTCATAATGAAATAAAATAAAATAGATGTAACTAAAGCCTCAAATCTGCCTATTCCCACCACCTTCCTGCCCAAAAGCTACTTATACTCAAACATTTTTTTTTTTACTTTTACTACAAATGTAAGGTTCCAAAAAATACCCTTTTTCTGCATTTAATGTTATACAAATGTAAGCATCCAAAAAATACCCTTTTTCTGCATTTAATGATTTAGGAAATTGAATCAGTACATTTATATCTATGTGTAATTTTCATACTCAATAATATTTTAAGATATAGATGTGAACTACGATTAAATTTTTCAATGTTCAACCATCCTTGTATGTTTTACTATAAAACACTTGATTAAAACCTTTGGTTTATTATATAGCTGAATTTGATTTGCTAATATTTTATTGTATATTTCCATAGGCAAGTTTTATCAGTAATATTTTTCTTTCTCACATTACCATGGCTAATTTTGGAATGAAGGTTACACTTGCTCGATCAAATAATTTGAGTATTTGTCTCTTTTCCATTCTCTGCAACTGTTTGTCTAAGAGAAGAGTGATCTAGTTCCTACAGATCTACACTGTCATGTAAAACTTTTGGAGTGGTTCTCTTTCTTCCCTGCCCTATGTACACTAGATTAACTGGCAATTTAATTTAAGAGTTATAGGTATGTTTAGATTTTTTAAAATTTTTATTGAATTGATTTTAGTGTACTATATTTTCCCTTGGAAAGTATCTATTTTATCACATTTTACTTTATTGATATAGTGAACATTGTGTGTATGAGAGAGAATGGAGAGAGAGAAGAGACAGACAGACAGAAGCACCCCTAACAAGGTCTCTATGCCATGATCTATTCCAAGTCTCAGCCAGCCCAGATCACTGGCCTGTGCACCCAGCATGTAAACGGATGCATTAGAACATGATCCTGGACCTTCTCATGTGGGTTCTGTTGTGTTGCTGCTTATTTCTTTATTTTCTGAAACTGGGGTGGAGGATTACTCTGTATTTATGATAAGATCAGCTATGCATTAATGTTCTTTGTTGCTGTTATAGGCAGCTTTTCTATGTGATTTTAGAGTTGTGTTTTTATTTTTACATAATCTTTGATTGTTATCTTTCTACAATGTCATTAAATATCTCCCTCCTGAACTGCCAAAGGATTGACCCTAGATTCCTGCTACTTGGTTATGTACAGCAATTTGGTTGCCGCTTTGTAATGAAGCTTCTTCAATATCCTTATCAAAGTGATTTTACGAGTAAGAACAGAACACTGAAGTATAATTCTTCTGCGTTCAGAACTCATAACGTAAATAGTGACAATCCTTTATGTTAACATTTCATATATATGAATATATGTGAATATATGAATATATACTTAAATATGTTAATGTGTATTTTTATATAGTCATATATCTATTTGTCCAAACTGTAAGAATATGGTCTAACATAAACCATAGCTATTTCAATCTTTCAATCAAAGTGTGCACTGAAGAAGAGTATCCAAACAATGATAATGACAGTCTCATTGTATGTTGGGTTGGGAAGACACCTCTAGATACTTCTAGAATATTATAATCTGAAATATAATCAGAGTTAAGCATTCCAACAAGCGAAAGGATGCTTACTCCAAAAGAGAAACCTTAGAGGCACATACCCATTGTTTTCAAGTGTTTTATAAGTTGCTGTATGGAACATGAATTAATTTATCCTAACTCGTTCCAGAGAGCAGTGTAACTCCAATGGATACATTTACAAAGATGAAGATGTTTGCTAACTAGAATACAAACTGTCACAAATAAAAAGCTTGTCTTTGGCAGTAATCGGCTTTGGAAGAACTTTAGTAGTAGCTGCCTCTGTCACAGGTCCTCTAAAGGGATTTTGGCAAGTAAAGGAAAGCTTAATAGATAGCTTTTCATGTTTCTTTCAAATTAATGATTCTTTTCTTTTATGAAGCTCCTACATCTTGAAATTCTATTATTGTTAGTATAGTGAATTGGTGGGAAACTCGTTTACTATTAAAATAGCTGATAGCTACAGAGTTTTGAGGAAATAGAAGTTGAGATTTAGAGCATATCTCTGCGACTGTCCTTTTCCTTATTACTAATTTTTATCTATTGAGATGGATTTATAATACTATCCATTTAGTATAGATATTTAGATGGATATACCTAGCTACCAGGAAACTAAGGACCAAAACATTTAAAAATTTACATCCTTATTATGTAATGTTTTGAAATTACAGGTTCACATTTCCCTTGGTTTCTTTTGTGCTCAAATTATTTATTTTTTTTTCTGAAATGTCCCTTCTCTTTTCAAATGTACCATGGTTATTTTATCCATGGCAAATCCATGATGACTTCTGTTGTTGTTTTAAAGCTATACTCAAGTTTCAGCTTTGAAACTTGCTCATCACCAGGTGTTATGGCTTTAATTTTATCCCCCCCAGAATTCATATATTGAACTCCCAGTATCCCTGAATGTGACTGCATTTGGAACTAGGATAGTTACAGAAAATATTAGTTGCAATGAGGTCATAGTGGAGAAGAGTGAGCCCCTAATTAAGTATGACTAGTGTTCTTATAAGAAGGGGGAATTTGTACACAGACATGCATACAGGGAAAATGCCATGTGACTATGAAAGCAGAGATTGGATGATGTGTCTACACGCCAAAAAACCTTAAAGACTACAGACAAATCACTAGAAGCCAGGGGAGAATCACTGAACAGATTCTCCCTTACTACTCTTAGAAGAAACCAACCCTGGGACTAGCAGTTAGCGTAATGGCTAAGTTGCTGGACTCCCATGGAGTCAACCATGATTGGAGTCCCAGACCTGGTGGCTTAAATTCACACCAGGCATGTGTGCATGCACACCCAAGATCCCGAGAAGAGAATGGAGAAGGGATTACGGCATGGCCTTCCCCCCGGGGGGTGATTTCTCGCTTTCTGTCCCTCTATCTTTTTCTTTCTGGTGAGTGCACTTGTTCTATAGCAAAAACCTTTAAAAAATCCTATCAACACCTTGATTTCAGACTCTTCAGCTACTGAACTGTGAGAAAATAAATTGCTAGTATTTAAGTCACCCAGTTTGTGATACTTTGTTATGGTAACCCTAGGAAATTAATACACCAAGAGATGTGAAAACACTTGACCATAACACAAAATAAATCAGTGAACTTTAGTTTGCAGTATAGCAGAAGATAGCCTCTTCCCTTTCACTGATCTTGTATAGTTCCAAAATAGTTAAAATCTTAAGAATACACTGAAGTCAGGTATTTGGTTACAATTGGGCATGAATATTTTATTAATAAATATTTCAAATAAGGGTGCAATTAGTATGCACATATTTAAATTGTTTCCATTTAACCATGCATTTGCACTCCATGTTCCTTACCACTGACACATTCCCAGTCAGAAAAGCTTTTAACTTTTCAGTTACAAATGAAATGTTTTTCAGTGAAGCAGCAGTTTTTCCTCATGAACAAAAAGATTCTTCATATATACTTCTCAAAGTAAAAATTTCAGAAAGATTGTTAAGCAACCAAACTTATAAGTTTGTTGTCGAAAAATAAAATTAGGCCAAATGAAAATAAACTGAGTACAATTTTATAATAATAATAAATATAATTTGTAGGACAATAAAATAAAGTTTTGCTATGGGTTAAAAATTGTTTTTGTTCAAAAGAATCAGAAGAGAAGTTTTATTTTTTAATTATTTTATTCAATTTCATTTATTCATTCATTCATTTATTTTAATATGACCAGAGAGACACAGAGAGAGAGAGAGAGAGAGAGGAAAACGAGAAAGCAAGCCACCAGGTCCGGGACTAGAACCATGGTTGGCCATGTGGGAATATCCAGTGCCTTAACCACCACGACACCAGCCAGTCCCAGAAGAAGAGTTTTTAGTTACTGATAGATTATCAGGCTAAAATCCAGAAGCATTAAAAATTGATTTAAGGGGGGGCTAAACTGTGGTACTGTGGTAGAGCATGGCTTTTTGTAAGGCTCATTCACATGGGAAGATTTGCATCTGGAGACCTCCCTGTGTATGCGAGGTGAGCACATGCCCACTATATAGGGTTGGCTGAGGATGGGGGTGGATCATGGCGTCAGGACTCTATTGGGGCTGCTGTTTCTCTGTCTCTCATCCTCAACAAGGAAATAAGTGGATGATTTTTTCCCTAAAACTTGATTTAAGAAGCTTCTAGTTATATTAAGTTATAAAAGAACCTACAATATCCTAAAGGTAGAGAATGTTTGTCATCAGTGCCTTGTATCATAAATCCTGTCTACAGACTATTAGATTTGCAATCTCAGGGACTAGTGTCAGGGAGAAAGAGAGATTTTAATGAGGCAAAGTGGATAATGTGCTTTATGGGCAGAAAAATCTGGAGTCACATTCTGAATCAGCCACTTGCAAGCTGCAGACAAGTTACATAAATTTCTCAGCCTTGGCCTCAAGTAGGCAAGAAACTACATTGAAAGACATTAACAATTATGAAAATTAATTATAAATTATGCTTAGCATAGTTTTCAGGCCATAGTAAAAAGTCAATAAATAGTAATTATTGTTATTATGCAGCTAACTTATCTTACAAATAAATATGATGCTATAATCCTTTCTTTCCCCTCATCCTGCCAAAACTGTACATGAATCTAATTTTTCTTCCAACATATAAACTTTCTACTGTTAATTTAAAAGAGGAAGAATATTACTTTAGTGATTTCAAAGAAAAGTTAGCTTGGGGGCTGAATAATTGTGCCCAAATATGTCCATATTCTAATATCCAGAAGCTGAATATCCCACCTTTTATGGCAAAAGGAAGTTTGAGATGTGATTAAGGATTGAGATAGATTATCTAGGTGGGCCTTATATAGTCTTATGAATCCTTATTTGAGAACCATAAGAGTTAGAGTCAGAAGAAAAGATGATGTGGTGACAGAAGTAGAGATTGGAGTGATTAGTGAGCTCTGAAGATGGAGGAAGGGCAACAAGCCAAAGCATATAGGCTTGGTGCTAAAAGCTAGGAAGCTAAAACATGCAAAAAATGGTTTTTCTTCTAGAGTCTTCAGAAGGAACCAGCCCTCCTGATAGGACTAAGTTCAGTGAAACCAACTACAGACTTCTGACCTCTAGAACCATTGCTTTAAACCACGAAGTTTATAGTAATTGATTACAGTGGCAACAAGAAACTAATATAAGTAGAGATGAAGCTATTTGAGGTCTGTATCTGTTAGTGTTATGTAACAAACCACCCTAAAACTCAGTGATCTCAAATACCAAGCATTCATTTCTCTTACAAGTTTTGGGAGTTGTTTGAGGGTTCTGCTAATTTACTCAGGGTTTGACCAATCTCAGCAGGACTTGTTCATACCTCTCAGTTTGCCAGATCTATAAGCTGGCTGGTCTAGGGAGGCCTTAGCTGGGGTGGCAGGGGTGGTTATCTCTGTGACACATACTCCCAAGAAAACTTAGCCCAGGCTTACTCATATGGATGGATAGATTTTCAGGAAAGAAAATAAGGAAGGACAGTTGGCCTCTTGAGTCACAGGCTCAGAATTGACATGGCAACATATACACTGTATTCTTTTGGACAAGTCAAGTCATAAAGGCTGTCTAAGTTTTAGTGGTTGGCAAACTAAACTTCAATTCCTAAGGGGAGATTTTGCAAACTCACATCATAAAGGATGTGAATAGAAAGAGTGGTAACGAATTTTAGATAGTTTTTCAATCAATGTACTAAACAGTCCCTCTTAAAGAAATCATGTATCAGGGCCAACAGCTGGTGTGGTGTTTAAGGCATTGGTCTTCCACATGGTTGACTATGGTCTAAGTCCCAGAACTGGCAGCTTGAAAATCATGCCAAGTGTGTATGCATGCCTGCTCAGAATCCCTAGAGGAGAATGGAGTAGAAGGGATCACGAATGGAAGAGAAGGGATTGTGGCATGGCTATTTCCCTAGGGAGTGATTTCTCATCCTCCCTCTTTCTGTCTCTCTCTGTGCAGTGAGCATACATGATTGATGAAAAGAAATCTTTAAAAATAAAATAAAATAAAAACAATTTAGAAAGCATGTATGTTGAGTTTTGCCTGAATTTCTAGCCCCTGCATTTGGCCATCCCCTCAACAATCTCATAATTTTCCCTTCCTGTATGGTGCCCATAGGCTGACAACTATAGGCTGGTTATTAGATTTTTTTTTAATTTATATTATCATCATAATCTTCTTTATATTACATTGGATTACATATAACTTTACATTGACTTCCATTGCTTTTTCAAAAGGGAATGCCATGCATGTCAGTCAATACAGAGACATCAATCTCCCCGCTTTATCATTCAATGTCTTTTCCATGCATTTCCCAATAATTATTATTATTATCATTTTTTAAAACAGTCAATCACTATTTCTCATTTTGCTTGTTAAAAGACTTCACCCATCATGAAATACTTCCCAGACCAGTCCAGTTGAGAATACTATACATGTCATCATCAACAGATAATAAACCATATCTGTTTCTCACTAACATCCTCTCTATTGTTCACTTGCTATCTTTCTCAATCCTCTTCTCTCTTTTTTTATAGTTTA
>NW_006160117.1:4142750-4144727 GCF_000334495.1 Tupaia belangeri chinensis | reverse complement strand
TACCGGCGCGAGGCTGCGCGGGGACGGGAGCCCCCAGCCGCGGGGCCCCCCGGAGTTTTAAGCCACCGGGTCCGGGACTCGAACCACGTCGACTATGTGGGAGTCCAGCGACATAGCCATTACCCTAACTGCTGGTTACCTCACTTCCTTTTCAATGAGGGAGGGAGAGAGAAAGAAAAAGTGAGAGGAAGTGTGGAAGTAGGAGAGAGAGAAAAAGAGGGAATTTCTTTGTTGTTTTTTTGGAGAGGTTTTTGCTATAGGGCACGTGCGCTTGCCAGAAAGACAGAGAGAGACAGAGTGACAGAAAGCGAGAAATCATCCCTCAGAGGGGTGCCCACACCGCAATCCCTTCTCCTCCATTCTCCTTTCAGGATCTTGGGCATGCACGCACACACACACCTGGCGTGAGTTTAAGCCACCGGGTCTGGGACTCGAACCACAGTCAGCTAGTCCAGTGACATAGCCATTACGCTAACTGCTGGCAGGGTCTCACTGCTGTTGAGATCCTCTGTCCTAGCCTCTCATGTAGCTAGTATTACAGGCACTCACTATTGAGCACAGTCTGTTCAGATTGGTGTGGTATTCGAACCTGGGCTTCTCATGTGACCCTAGCTTTGCACAGTGGCACCTTTGCTTGTGCCACCACTGTCAGATCTGTTATTACTTTTTAAAATTTTATTTTTATTATTTATTATGTTAAGAACTATTTATTTCATTTTATTTATTATTATTTTTTAAAATTTGACCAGAGAGAGACAGAGGGAGAGCGAGGAAGAATGTGGGAAAGCAAGCCACCAGGTCTGGGACTTGAACCACGGTTGGCCATGTGGAAGTCCAGTGCCTCAACCACCATGCTATCAGCTGGCCTCTGAAATTTTATTTTTAAATGAGCAAAAATTATTATTTCTTGGTCTACAGTTCGACAAGCATTTTCAGCACATATATAGATTCACATAACCAATCCCATAATTGGGATACAAATCAGTTCAATCCGTACATGAATGTTTAAGCAACTCTAGTTATCTCCAAAAACTGGAAGCAACTCAAACTCCTTTCAATTGGTAAATACATAAACAAATTGTGGTATATCAATACAATGAAATATTATTCTGCATTAAAAATTATGGAACTAGGGGCCAGTCAGTGACACGGAGGTTAAGGCAGCTGGATCCCACACAGTTGACTGCACAGTTCAAGTCCCAGACCTGATACCTTGAAAAACAGGCTGGGCATATATGTGTACATGCCCAAAATCCCGAGAGAAATGGGGGATTGCCATCCCCCATTTGGCATTGCCATCCCCATCCAGGAGGTGATTTCTCACTTTTTTTTCTTTTTTCTTTCTTTCTTTCCTTCTTTCTTTCTTTTCTTTCTCTCTCTCTGTCTCTCTCCAGTGAACACACAAGTTTTATAACAAAACTAAAAAAAAAAAAGAAAAGCTGGAACTACTGATACAAGTAACAATGTATATAAATCTCACAAACTATGCTGAATAAAAGACAATAGTCTCAAAAGGTTGTATATTGGAGGATTCCATTTATATAACACCACGTTTTTGCCTAAATGTCTCAATTCCCCTCTATTTGCTTCAAATCCAGTATTGCCCCAGTGTCCATTATAACTTGAGGCCCTCATCACTGGCCTTTTCAAAACAAATATCAGATCATACTAGAGAGCTTCTGAAATCTTAATTCTTCAAATTCCTACATGTGATTTAGAAAGTTCTTTATGATGTGGGTTTTGCCTACATCACTAGTGTAATCTCCTGACTCACCCACCTGATGACTGATGTTCTAATAATCATCACCATATTATTACAGTTTCTTGAATGCATCATACTCTACAGTTCATCTGTGTCTTTTCTTCTTTTCTGAACCGCCCCCCTCATCTCCACATTCACTCACTTCATTGTCCCTCTTAGCAATTCTTAAAGTACAATTCTTTAGAAAAAAATAAAATCCTTCACTGATTTTTTTT
>NW_006160117.1:4112570-4142708 GCF_000334495.1 Tupaia belangeri chinensis | reverse complement strand
AGCTGGTTAAAAGAAAAGGGGGGGGGAGCCTGCCTATGAATTCATTAAAGTGATCTAGAAGAGGTAGGCTTGGCAAGTGCAAAGCCTCTCTAAGGCAAAGTGAATATCAGCTTCTTCATTTAAAGCTTCTAGAGATCATAGTTTAGGTCTCTGCCCACATTTACAAATGGAATACACTGAGGAGGCATAAACACTTACTGAAACCCTTGTAGGAGCACATTTTGCCTGCCAGCAACTCTTTGCCAAGCAAACATTTTGAAAACACTTGGACGATCCTGGCTGCCCCAGTGTTTTCGTAAATATTTCCATCCGGCAGTCACAGAAGCCTTGCAGAAGAGAGTGGTCAACAGGAAGACTTGAAATGGAAGAGGTTCAGTGAGCAGCTGCTGAGTTTTGAAAATGTATGCAAAAGCATATGGCTGTCTTTAGGGCCTTAAGGCAACATATTTATTTATTTATTTTTACTCTGCAAAGATCAAAACACATGATTTCATTTCAGAAGATTATCTTGTAAACAAACCCTTCACTTTTGAAAAGTGGGCATAAATATGTAGCATGACATAAATATTTGTTTATCTAAAATATGTTTTGTTGAGAAATAAAAATTCTGCTATAATTTGGCCTGTTGGTCATCATGGATTTCCAATAACCTCTTTGGCATTCTTGCCTTCTTATGTGTCCACCTTCATTTGGAAAGATGTAACATTTAATTTTCTACCATTTAAGCTGAATTGCCAGAGGATATTAAGGCAAAAAGCATTCAGAATTTGATGTTGGTGCAGAATGCTGGAATTTGCTTACTTGAGTATAAATGCTGAGCTTTCAACACTTCTATACAGTCAGCTATGTTTTGTGTTTCATTCAAGTATTGAATTATATCTAAAAATATCTCTGCCGTTAAGCTTCCAAATCTGCAGGCTATCCTTCTTCATATACATTGAAACTGTGTTGGTTTAGCCACCAGGGATAAATCCTCTGTAGTGGGTCCCTTCATGTAGGTAAGAAATTCTCCATGGTTTTCCTTTTCTTCAGGTTGGGAAAGGTAAAATTTTTTGACATGGGCAAGAAATCTTATCCAGGCATAAGCAGATTTAAATAATAATGGTCCTCCTCCTCACACTATTTTGTTAGGTGACCCAACTGAGAAACATTATACACATAAGGGTCCATCTTCCACTTCAAGCTTAGCACTTCCCCTAGAACACTGATACCTTGAAATATTTCACCCAAAAAGTATTCATTTTTGAGAGAATTTTTTTTTTTTGCTATGGGATTTGACAGAGATATATAGAGTGAAAAATCACCCCCGGGGGGGATGGCCATGCCACAGTTCCTTCTCCTCCATTCTCCTCTCAGAATTTTGGGCACACATACACACATGCCTAGTGTGTTTCAAGTCACTGGGTCCAAGACTAGAACTGCCATCGATGATGCGAGAGTCCAGTACCTTAACCACTACATCACTTGCTGGCTCCAACCCCAAAAGTATTCTACAGCTTAATAAATTTAGGTAATTTTGCAACTGTATTATACTTCACTTGTTGTAGAGTCTTAAATCTCATTAACATGCTAAAGCCCTAATTAGCATGGAATAAAAACAGCTCTTTTTCACTTACTTAACCTGGTATTTCCAAACTTATTTGACACTGGAATCCATTTTTTAAAAAGTAACACATTACTATTTTAAGGAATACTTCTTGGAAAATGTTGTATTAAAATTTTGATGGAATTTTTAATAAAATGAGGACGTCATCTAAATGCTTCTTTCGTAAGTCTAACTTAGTGGCAGTTATTAAAAGTTCTCCAAAGTTAAAAACAAATGAATAAACAAAACTGAAAAGAAAATAACTAAATAAATAATGATCACTGTTTAATATATAATATAGCTAATAATATTAAAACTTCTTATTCCTTAGGAGCAGAATTTTAAAGAAGGCTGAGACCTGAAAAGTCTTCTAAGCTAGTCCACCATTTTCAGATACAGAAGGGAAAATAGCAGACATGGTGAAGTCAAATAGTCTATAAGCAACAAAGCTGGGAGCAGAAATTCAGATGTCTTCATTCCCAATTTATCACTCTTTTGAGTAACAAAGTAATGATCTGACTTAGATATTGAGAAATCAAAGCAATTCTAAATAATTCAACTCCATTCTTCTTATTTGCACAACACAATCTAACCCTCTATCTAAACCTCAAAACAAGTTATCCCAATAGCTTTTAAATGTTGATGTCATTATAATATCAATAGTTCATTTCAAGAAACATTTATCAATTACCTATTTAGTGTAAAAATATGTATAATGTTCTCTATAGAGATTTTTTTTTGGGGGGGGAGAGATTTTCACTGTAGGGTGCGTGCGCTCGCCAGACAGGCAGAGAGAGACATAGAGACAGAAAGCGAGAAATCACCCCCCCAGGGGGGATGGTCACGCCGCAATCCCTTCTCCTCCATTCTCCTCTCGGGATCTTGGGCACGCACGCACACGCGCCCGGCATGAGTTTTAAGCCACCGGGTCCGGGACACGAACCGCGGTCGACTACGTGGGAGTCCAGCGACATAGCCATTACACTAACTGCTGGTTCCCTCTATAGAGATGTTTTGGTCTCCATGAAACTTAGGCATATGTGTATGTGTGTGTGTGTGTGTGTGTGTGTGTGTGTGTCTAACACATTTCTAAGTAAAAAAGATTATATAATCCTTAATACAAGATCTCAGAAAATTTACTTAGAAGGACTTTATGAGAATAACCTAATGTCCTATACCCATTTCACCCCACTGGTTGATGATGGCTCTATTATTCCATGGTTTTAAATTCTTTTGGGTCATTATTACACTCTAGTAAGTGCTGGCCATTCCATATCTTTTCCTTCCCTCATATGAGACAGTATTTCTTGGTGTCTGTTCAAAATTTTTCCTAAGTTATCCCAGTATGTGAATTGAGGATGGAGAAGTAAGAAAGACAGGGGTATTAGTCCATTTGGCCCTCAAACTTAAGCTTCTTTAGCCAAAGGTTTTATCAGTAATAATGGCCATATTTAACTAAAGGAAAAATAAGTAAAAAAGAAAAGAATTCAAATTTCTATGTCTAGAACTGAGAAGTGTAGTTAGAAGTGAGAACAAGTGCAGTTAGAAGCTGAAGACACTTTGAATCCATTGCTCTTCCAACTTCAGTGTGCATTTGGGCCACCTATGGATACTATTAAAATGTAGATTCTGATTTTGAGGTCAGAGTTGGGCCATTTTAACAAGTTCCCATGTGATGTCAATGCTGCTGTACTACATTTTCAATAGGATGGTAAGTTCTAGAGAAAAGCTGAGGGAACAACTGGTCACAATAAGGAGGCTAGATAGCTTGATAGCTTCATGGCTCAGTGGTGTTTTGTTAGTCTCCAAGCCATGTAACGTGCCACATGTAAATATAATAGAACTACAAAAATGCAGACTCTCTGGGAAAAGGCGGCTTTTTATCTCATGCAGATAGATTGAGGGGCTGGAAACCAAACCAAACCAAAGGCAAGTCTCTTGTGAGACAGGCACCCAGACCAGTATTGACCTTTCTTTGCACTAGTAGGCTAGTAGGTTACCATTTATGCTTCTCTTCCTTCTCCCCAACAAAATAAATCTTTACATTAATTTTTAAGAGATTTGTGTGTGTGTTCATGAGGGGAACATGGGATGGTTATATTCACTTCTTTGAAATCTCCTGGTCTCTAGGTTAAGTTCGGTGAATTTACAACTTTTAGGAGAAGGTTTTGAAATCCTAAGTTGAGAAACAAAAAACAAGGTAGGAGGGGAGTGGTATGTGCAAATGCAAATGATTTTTCTTAAGTAGAAAACTTTTTTTTTTTTTTTTTTAGTTAAAGATTTTTTCTTAAGTAGAAAATTTTTTTTTTTTTTTTTTAGTTGGAGACTAAAGTCAGAATATGGGATTTTGGCCATAAGTTGATGGAAAGTGGCATGTTTGTTTAGATTCAGTGGCAGGGAATCAGAAATATTCATTTCAATGATTTTGATGTTATGTATTGCACAGAAACTCAAACAATTTTCTGCCTGTTTATTTATTTTATTCTCTATCAGAAGTAGTATGCAAATCGATGGAGTTTTTATTTCCTTTAATGCTCTAGGATATTTGGATAAAAAGGCATCATCAAGCATTTTTATGATTATAAGCTCACATTCACTGCTCTATGGTAGAATATCATTAGTAGAATACAACACTCAGTAACTCACCTCCAAAACAGTGCTCCCCCCACTCCCCCAGAAAACGCCTATTTTCAGCTTAGAGCTGAAAATATCAAATTTTAAAAAGGCTCTGTAGCATTCAAATGTAGCATTCTACTTCAAATGAATGTAGTAGCTTTCTTCCTCTATGGCAGACAGTGTTATTAGTAACTAAAAGAAAAACATTCCATAGCATTAGGTAAGGACCAAGTCTAATACCACCAGTGCCAATTAGTTGCAGGTTAACTGACAAGTTAGGGTTATGATGGTGGTGACGGTAATTTTTTTAAGACTCCTTTCATGTATATTTACATACATTCTCTTAATTTTAGCATTCTTCATTTCTTTGGGTATACATTTCCCAAAGCATGTTTACCAACTCAAAGCCAGAATTGTGTTTAAAAATATCAATTTAATATAACTTAGAGCAGCAGTGTTTTGTCCCCTTCCATTTATGTTGTGCAGAAAAACAGACTTCTGTGTGGTAAAAGTGTGTTCAGATTAAAGCTTTAAATTGGTGGCTAGTAGCCCAGTTATGAAAAACTTGGCTGCCTGCTGCTTCTTGGTAATGTGTTCTACAGGCTGTTGTTTTCTGCTGATCCCCTATTTACAGTGATTTACTCCAAATATGTGGGTGTCTTAAGTATATGGGTGTTGTCCAAAAAAAAAAAAAAAGAAAAGAAAGAAAGAAAAGAAAAAGAAAAAGAAAAAAGAGTCAGTTTATTCTAAGTGATGAAATGAGAGGAAATACACAATAGCTTCTGTTGATCCCCCACTAATTCTCAAATTGAAAAAAGACCTGCCATAGAGGCTTGGAGGCCAGCAGAGGAATCAGCCAGGAGGGAGGGACCAGTTACAAGAAAATGGTCATGTAAGAAAGAACTACTATTACACACCGACTGTGGGCACAGCAATGCTGTGGACAGAGAAAAAGAGGTCGATAAAACCTGAACCTTTAAGAAATATATAAATTAAATTGATGAGGCTGAAACAATGACTCAATTAGAGTGAAAAAGTCAGGGATGATTCTAATTAAGACTTCTCTCCAGTTTACATAGATGCTTTAATCAGTGCATTTGAGGTTAATATTTTTCAATCATTTATTAGTTTACCTAGTTATATCATAATTCAATATCAAGTATTTAATTTTATTGAACACATCTCAAGTGTGACAAGCATTATACTAAGTTTTAGGGTTCTATGGATAAACAATTCATTTCTGGATGTTCAGAAGCTCCAAACATAGGAAGATGAAGGACGGAAGGATAAGGGTTTGAAAAGATAAATGCAAGCCAATGTGATAAAAAAATTATGATGTAAGAATGAACAAAATGATGTCGGAGTATAAAGAACAATTATTAAGGGTAGTTGAGTAATCCAGGATAAGACTCTCAAAGATAGTTGCATGACAGATTTTTGATAAATGCTTGACAAAATCCAAGTATACTATGAATATGGGCTTCTACTGATTTTCTAGTGTTAAGTCTATCAAGAACCAATTAATGTTAATTTGCCATGACATCCTTTTAGTGATTCTGTGCTAGCTTTGTAAGATTACTTTCTTACACTTTAAAATGATCATAAGTAGTTCATCTAGTAATTATTATAGAATTTTGCTGAGTTTAAGGCTATTGGTCAGTGATATGAAACTCATCATTTTCTCAGTTCTAGTCTTTTTTTTTTAATTATTACTAGAAGAGAGAGACAGAAAGCACCCTTTTATGGTGCATGGTGCATGGTCATGCCACAGTTCTTTTCTCTAAGTTCTTCCTTTCTTTCCTTTTTGTCAGGAAGAACAATGCCTGGCATGCTTTTCAAGTCACCAGGACCATCATTCAAACCTTGGTTGCCTATGTAGGGTCTGGCTCCCTTAACTGTTGAGCAAGGAAGCTGGCCACAACTTGAGTCTTTTTGATACTTTATGTTTAGAGCAGCTTCAATGCAGTGAACTGACAACTGTAGGTATTTTAAGCAGAAAGAAGTTTACTATAAAGATTTAGGTATTTAAAAATAAAGGACTGAAAATCAACAGTCAACTACCAGATTGCACCATAGCTGAGAACCAAAGATGAAGATGCTGTTGGTGCTATATCTTCTGTGTTACATCAGCCTCTTGTATACAGGAATTGAAGGTTTGTCACCAGAACACTGAGACAGGCCACAAACAGATATATCTTTATGAATGCTTTGTTATCAGTGACAGCAGCTAGAGCAGGAAGATGGCCTCCAAACCATTTGATTCTCAAAGAATCACTTGTAGAACTGAATTACCATTCAGAGACCTACGTTTTGATATATGATGGTATGTAGAAGGGGAGGGGAATAAAAGACAATTACCAATTAGCTGTATCAATATCACCTTTATTTCTCAAAGGTTACTAACACTTTTCCATAATTCCCTCAGCTTTGTCAATAAGTTATTTTACAATGTCTAACATAAATATTTAATCTTCCACCAGGCAGTTGAGGATACAACTATGCAACAAGCAGGCTGGTTCCTGCCTACAAGGAAGTACAGTCTAGTATGGGTGATGGGCTATAAAACATAATCACCCAAATTACGCAATTAAAATTATTATAGGGGAGAGTAGAAAGTAAGACATCAAAACATAGAAGCATAATTTTGATTTGGATGGTCAAGAAAAGTTTTGGTTTATTTTTTCAAAAAAAGGTAACATGATCTAAAAGCTTTGAATATAGCCAGAAGATAAACTGAGACAAAGAGGGGTGCAAGCCAAGAGAAGACATGCAAAGGAGAAAAGTAAGGTCCTGCAACCTTCCCGAAATAATAAAAATTTCAGTGATTAAGTTGAAAAGGCCTTCCAGGAAATGATGAGCTTTTGTTTAACTGTGACAAAATATATATAGCACAAAATATACATTACTTATTTTTAAAATGTAATTGTAAAATACACATAACAAAAAAAATACCCTATTAACTACTCTGTACAATTCAGTAGTGTTAAGCGCATTCATCCTTTTGTGATCCGATTTCTAGAACTCTTTTTATCTTGAATACTGAAACTCTGTACCCAATAAATAACTCATTTCTGCCTCCCTCCAGCTTCTGGAAACCACCCTTCTGCTTTCTGTCTCTATGAATCTGACTACTCCAGATAACATATATACATGGAATCATGTAATATTTGAACTTTTGTGATGGATTTATTTCACTTAACCTAATGCCCTCAGGGTTTATGTGTCACAGTATCTTCCAGAATTTCCTTTGAAAGGCTAAATATTATTTCACTGTATGTGTATACCACATTTTTTTTTATCTATTCATTTGAGTTGTTTCCACCTTTAGCTATTGTGAATAATACTGTTATAAACATGAGTGTACAGATGCCTTTTGGGGATCCTGCTCTCAGCTCTTTTGGGTATATATCAAGAAGTGAAATTGCTGGTCATATGGTAATTCTATCTTTAACTTTAGAAGAACTACCATATTGTTTTCCACAGCAGCTACATCATTTTACATTACCACCAGTACTCCATGGGGTTCCAGTCTCTCTACATCCTGATTGACATTTGTTATTATTTATTATTATTATTTGATAGTATTTATTATAGTTTATGTAAGGTGGTATCTCACTGTAGCTTTCTAAATTACTTTTTAATTTAAAAAATTATTGCCAGAGGGTATGTGGAATGACCAGAGTGAAAGTACCCCTCAGTGGAGGTGTAGTCATGCTGCAATCACTTTTTCTCTATTTCTCCATGCACTTTGGGCATACATGCACATGTGCCTGGCATGTTTTTCAAGCCACAGAAGCCAGGACTCAAACCATCATCAGTCATGTGGGAGCCAATTTCCTACAGAAAGCACTTTACCACTGCACTATGGAGCCATTCTGACTGCAGTTAGGTGATACATCCTTCTGGTTTTGATTTGCATTTCCCTAATTACTGGTAATATTGAGCATTTATTCATAGGCTTGTGGGTTATATGAGTATCTTCATAGGAGAAATGTCTGCTCAAGTTCTTTGCCTACTTTTAATTACATTGTTGTTACTGCTGTTTTTACATTACAGAAGTTCTTTACATATTCTGGATATTAATTATTTTATCACACATGTTCTCTGAAAATATTCTCTCCCAATTTATGAGTTGCCTTTTCATACTGTTGATTATGTCCTTTGCTGAACAGTAGTTTTCATTTTTGATATATTCAAATTTGTATATTTTTTCCTTTGTTGCCCATGCTTTCAGTATCATATCCAAGAAGTCATTGCCAAAGCCAATGTTATGAAGCTTTTACCCTATATTTTATTTGAAGACTTTTATAGTTTTATATCTTACATTTGGGTCTTTGATTCATTTTGAATTGATTTTTGTAGCTGGTAAAAGATCCAACTTCATTATTTTGCATGTGGATATCCAAGTTTACCAATACCATGTGTTTAAAGATAGTCCTTTCCCCATGATGAGATTTTAAAATTTTATTTTAAGATAAATGTGAAGGCTCTTGCAATAGTCCCTTCCTCCTCTTTTAAAAGTTTTTGTTATGTACATATTTTAAGTATGGCTTATGTAAATTTTTTGTGTTTATAACATTTTGTCAAAAATCTCAGTTCATTCTTTGAGTTGCCTAACACTGTTTTTAGAGGCGATGATCATCCTTTTATTTTTCCTTATTCTTAGAACATTCTCATTTATCTATCCCCTCCTCTATAATTTTTTTTGTCTCTGTTCTCTACCAAAATCCTCAGATTTGGCATATTCTTTGCCATATTCTATTTGCCATATGGCTTTTGTATCTCTTCATTCTTCTGATAGAATCATTAAGAAGAGCCTTCAGTAATGCCCTAAGTGCTTTCCTTAGTCATCATTCTGCTGCATTGAACTATGATTTGTTCCATCTTCAATGATTTTCTGCATTCCCTCCTTACATTGATATCTTTAAACTGATATTTATTTCTGGTTCAATGACTTTCTATTCAAAATTATTTTATTTAATACCTTTCATATTACGCATGTGAAATATAAAAAAAAATTACTTCTGATCAATATTTCTTGCACTCCCCAGATTATTCTTTTCCTGTCTTTCTCATTAATTCTTCCATTTCCTCCTGACATTTTCAGCATGCCAGTGAGCTATCTGTTCTCTTCTTTATCTCCCCCTCCCAATATTATAATTGCGAACATTCCTTCCTTCCACTAACAGGCACGTAGTGGTCCCCCAATGTCCAAAACAACATCTCAACATCTTGCATACAGTAGGTACTAATAAGTATGGTTTGAATTTTGGAAAGTCTATAAAGGACAGGGTCAAATTGATAGAAAATTGTTAGAATAGGAAGGTCAAATAAAGAAAAAAAAAGAAAACACCACTCACTGTCTGCTAAAGTAGGAAGAAGATCGACCACAACAGACTTTAGAAATGGAAATAGACCAGGGTTACATTAACTGAGACATTAAATAATATCCCTACAGATAAGGTAACTTTTAGAGAATTATTTCTGAAGCCAGGAAATAATCAAGTGAAAAAGGCCAAAGTTCTGAGAATAAAGAAACAAGACAGAAATGCCTCACCAAGTTTGGAAAAGGCAAAGTACTCATGACTCAGATAGCCTCAAAACCAAATGCTGCAAGAGTCTACATATAATCTGAGTAATTTCTTTACTGCAACATACAAACATATTTTTTAGAGAAAGGGGAAATGAAACATGACATAAGCAGACAAGGAGAGTGTTTTAGTATTTAGAAACTGCTGATATTACTAAGCATCAGTTACAAGGTTTTTACAGGAATCACAATGAAAAGGGAGTAAAATAGCTGATGGAATGATGCAGGAGATGGAGTGGTTGCTTTTGAAGAAGTGTACATTTACAAATAATCACTGGCGGGGATAAAGAATTTGAGGCAGGAGACTAGGATGAGGATTTAAAATAAAAAGCAGAAGTTACCATTATGAATTTTTTATAGGTAGATAATGACAATGTATTAAAAATGAACCACTAAGGACCAGCAGATGGCATAATGGTTACGTCACAGGACTACCATGTAGTTGACTGCAGTTTGAAAACTGGACCTGATGGCTTAGAACTCATGCCAGGTACGTGTGCATGCATGGCCAAAGTCCCAAGAGGATAATGAAAGAGAAGGGATTGTGGTGTGGCCATCTCCCCTAGGGAGTGATTTCTTGCTTTCTGTCTCTCTGGTGAGTGCATGTGCCCTATAGCAAAAAAAAAAACAACAACAACAACAACAACAACAAAAAAAACCAAAAACCAAAAAAGAAACAAACAAAAAACCAAAAAAAAAAAAAACCACCAATGAGAACAAAATATGATGGATACTTTAAGTTCTATAGTATAGCTTCTACAGTTTCATCACAGAAGGTGTCTTCTAGTTCTCTAACTCCTCAAAGCAAAAAAGAGTGGCTTCTTGTTTTGTGTCATGTGACTGTACTGTCCTAGAAAAAAACTGATTGGAGCATCAATGCTGAAACTAAAGGTAACAAAAAGCTAAAGTCTGAAGCAGAAGCTTAAGTGGTAGTCTGTCATAAGATCTCTGCCCAGGGAGGCATGCTATATTAGATGCCAACTACCAGGCTCAACAGGATGCTCTATTAGGGAGTTTCATTTGAGATATACAAATAAATACACTAAGACATATAAAAAGAAACAGAAGTAGTAATAACAGCAGAAAAATAGAACACAGAAAATTAAAAAGAAGTAATAAATAAGACATAGAAACAGAAAGAGAGAGGGAATGTAAGAAAGGTAGAATTGTAAAAAAATCATTGAAGCTTATTTCTGGGGGGACGACTCAATGAATGATTTCTCTGAGCTGCTTTTCCATCCTGAGTAGTGAAAGATTCTTGTCTTAGTTTTTCATAAGTTCAGAATGGGAAGCTGTTGAGAAGGGTTCACTGTGGCTCCTCACTTAATTGGATATACATTACAATACAATTTTACTACTTATGTAAATTTAAGTGAGTCTTATCACTAACAGATTTTTTTTTCTCGATTTTGCCATAAAGTACATGCACTCACTTGAGAGAGAGAGAGATGGAAAATGAGAAATCACCTCCTGGAGGAGCTGGCCACACTGCAATCCCTTCTCTCAGACTTTTGGTCACACACACCTGACATGATCTTCAAACTGCCAAGTCTGGGGCTCAAACTGTTGTTGACCATGTGGAAGTCTACAGCCTTAATCACCATACCATCTGCTGGTCCCTATCTCCAAAAAGATTCTAACGTTATCAAGATGTGCATTTTTTGAAATCTGTATTTTTTTGTTCCAGATAACCATGAGTTATAAAAGTCTTATCATGTCACCATATCTTATTGTGTCACCATATCTTTCTACCACTGTGTGGTGGTTCTCCTCATGGATATACCATAATTTATTCAAATCACCCCCTTTTCTTATGTATTTTCTGATTGTGTATACTAAGCCAAACTACAATAAACATCTTGTGGCTATAGTTACTTCCTTAGGGTAAATTCCTAAGAACATTCCACATCAAAAGATACTACTATTTTAAAGACATATTTCTCCCTAGAATGTTCTAGTACTTTATATGCTCACCAAAAGCATATAAAATGATCCCCTTTTATTCACATACCCATCAGTACTGGGTAGTAAAAACACTGCTCTAAAAAAAGGAATCTTGTGGCAATTAAATAAGTAAATAAATGATTTTACTGTTTCTATTACAATTTATCTAATAACTGGCAAACTTAAGTCTATGTCTACATTATAGACCATCTGTATTTTGCTTATTTTTGAATTGCCTATTCATATTTCCTTATACTACCTCTATTAATATAATTTTACCCATTTTCATTTTTGAAAACATTTATATATTAAACTAGTAATTCTTTGTTTTTCCCAGTTTGTTTGTTTTTTTCCCCCATGTTATAGTTCTTTTTCCAGTTTAAAATACTACTTTTGGCATATAGGCTTTTTATAAATTTATATTATAACTTTATATTTTGAAATTCCTTCTGGACTATTTAATTCTGTTAAATGAAATAAATTTCAAGGAAAAGGAATGCTTTAATTCTTTCACAAATTGATAATATGAAATGATACTTAAAGATAACATCAGATAACTTCAGATAGTTTCACCTAATAAAGTTATACTTCAAAATCTTATTACCTAAATTAATTATAACAAAATAAAAAGTAGCTAAGTATAAGTAATTGTCTTTCAAATTATAATAACAAATGAGTCTCTCAGAAACACAAATACATGGTACTAAACTCTCCAAAGGACATGTCTTGCGATTTGCTCAAAATAGTATCAGTGCTGTATTCCTTCACAATATGTATAATTTTATACATAAAAGTATATATTAAGATGTCAAGTTATTTAGATTAAATAAGTGATGAGAAGTTAAAAAAAAATTCTTAAAGAAATCGCTTGGAGTCAGGCTATCAAGGAAATCTGCATATGCCCTTGATGTCAGAAAAGGCTTTTACAGTAGATCTGATAAAAGTTTTTTTAGTTGGTTTTCCTTTCACCCATTATTTCCTTTGGGAATCGTTTAGATGATGCAAGAACATTATTGCAGACAAGATGGCTCTGCTTACTGTAATGGTGAATTCATCACAAGTTTAAAAAAATTACAAAAAGAAACAGCTTAAGAAATTCCCCAGTAAACATTTGTGGTGGGAACTTCAGTGGAAAAATGAATCATGACCACGTGTTTTTGAGAATTATTTCAAATATGTTTGTACATGTCTGTCCTATACTTCTCAGTCTGCTCAATTTATATTTGTAACCCTGGAAAATAAGAACGTTTTTGTTTTTTTTTGTTTGTTTGTTTGTTTTGGAGAGGTTTTTGCTATAGGGCGTGCGCGCTCTTCAGAAAGACAGACAGAAAGCAAGAAATCACACTTCAGGAGGAATGGCCACCCCACAATCCCTTCTCCTCCATTCTCCTCTTGGGATCTTAGGCACGCACGCACATGTACCTGGTGTGAGTTTAAGCCACCAGGTCCAGGACTTAAACCGTGGTTGACTACATGGAAGTTCAGCGACATAGCCATTATGCTAACTGCTGGTCCCAGAATTCTTATATTTTATCTTCTATGCTACAAAATTAGCTGATTGATGAAGAAAGTTTATTGGACAAGGAAGAGAAACAGAAGCAAACATAGGAAGAAGCAGGGAATCACTTAGGAAGTTCCTGCAATCCAGATGAGTGAAAACCTGCACAAAGTGAAAGTGGGTATATAGGGAGATGAAAGTGTTACAGCCAGTGGCTTGAAAATCACACCAGGGGGCCAGCAAGCAGGGTGAGTGGAAATATACATGTGCGCATGAACACACACAATGATGGCTATACTACCTTCTATTTCATATAGTAGTTGCGAGTACTACCTTTTCACTATTTAAAAATTTGTATGTGCTAATATATAGCACTTTTCTGTGCTTTGAGTTTACTAGTTGATAATGAGCTATAATTTTAGAATTCTAGTCTTATGTTTCTAGCTAAACTGCAAATTCATAGATTTCATTACATAATCCACATAAGCTAGCATATTTCAAAAGTAAATGTATCAAGTGTCATACAGTTCCCTTGCTGGAACAACCCAATTATCTAAGTGTAGCTCATGACAGGTCTTAGACATATTTTACTGTTAGTTCCCTTGTTTTATATTTACCTGCAAATAGGCCTTGAAAGAATCTTAGGAAAGTCTAGTAGTGAGCCTGATTACTTATACTCCTTTTATTGAATGATCCTTTATGTGGGACGATCCTTCCTTTTCAGTACCGTGTGAGTGATAACCAGCAAAACCAGCCAAGTCAACATTACTGGTCAATGGGGCGACAAACGTAGAGCTAGATTTCCCTTGCATCGATATCTGACTTAATCTCAATGATAAATTTGTTGGTTTGGCACTTTGTATTCACAACTTTCAGAAGAAGGAATTAGAGCTCAAAAGATTGCTTTGCTCTAATACACAACATGCTAAGGCAGAGACATGTTTCAAACCAGTGCTCTTCTGACTCTGAATCCCATGTATGCTGTTTATACAAAAACAAGTTGATAGGTCACTAATGCTTGGGAGAGGAACAAAGAGGAGGAGATATTGAGCTGGAGTTTGGAGAATGAAGGTGAGTGGTCCTGAGTGTAAATAAGGAAAGGACATTTCAGGCAGAGGGCATAGAATGTATACGACATGTTCTGAGACTCAGATCTACACAGTAGTTCCATTTTCTAGGTGAAATGTGTGTAGTTACTTTGTCCAAAGCAGAGTTTCTGAGCCTCTGTACTACAAACATTTGAGACTGCTGTAGCAGGCTACTGTGTGCACTATAGGCAGTTTTAAAACATCCCTGGTCTCTGCCCACTAGATGCCAGTAACACCACCACCGCCAGTTGTAACAAGCAAAAATGTCTTCAGACATTGCTGATTATTCCCTAAGGAACAAAATTCCATACGTGGAGAAATACTTATTTCAAGTGTAAAGTATGATGGGAGGATGAGATAGAATTAAGACAATGGAAGCCAACAGGTCTTTAAGGACTACTCAAAAGGTAAGAAATGGAAATATCTGAAAAGGGGAATCAGATGATCCAATTTTCATTGTGGAAGGCTAGGAAGCAGTTAGGAAACTAGAAGAACAGTCCAAAGATAAATCAATGAGAGCTGAACTAAAACTATGGCTGTAGGAGTAGAATGGATGGAAAAACTCTGAGAAAACTATTTAGACATGTTTAGGGTGGGTGGGTTTGTTTGTTTGTTTATTTGAGAGGTTTTTGCTATAGGGTGTGTGCACTCACTCACCAGAAAGAGAGACAGAAATCAAGAAATCACCCCCCAGGTGGGATGGTCATGCCACAATCCCTTCTCCATTTTCTTCTCAGGATCTTGGGAATGCATGCACACATGCCTGGCTTAAGTTTAAACCACTGGGTTCGGGACTTGAACCACGGTCGACTACACGGGAGTCCAGTGACATAGCCATTACACCAACTGCTGGTCCTGGTAGGGTGGGTTTTAAAAAGAGAAGTTGCCAGGACTCTAAGATGGCATCAGTCATCCCAGTGAAGGAGAAAAAACGCATGGATGTCAAACTTGGGGAGCTGCCAACCTCAATACTGATGTAGGATTTTACCCCTAAAGGCATTGCTGGAGCATTTCAGGGGTTACTACCTGTATTACATGTATGCCAATGTGAAGAAAGGGGGATATTGCTGGGGTTTCTATGGTGCTAGCTGCTTATGTGCTCTTCAACTACTGCCTGAAGAGGACCAGCATGGAAGGGCATACACTGAACCTGACCTTCATCTCCTTGACTTAGCACCCTTCTGAAGGAACTTGCTAAGTCTTTTCATATCCCGGTTTAGAACTCATACCTAATAAAAGATGACTGGTATGTGTGGGGGGAGAGAAGTTGCTTCAGCAAAAGAAATAAACTTCATTTTTAGTATTAATATGTAGATTGAGAGAGGGCAGTAGAACATCAAGAAAGAAAACCTAGTAAGGACTTCTAGATCCTAAAAAAATATCTCCATCAATGATCAACACTTAAGTGGCAAAAAAAAAAAAAAGACAACTATGGGCAAAAATGAGAAGATGTATATGGTAAGAAAATAGGACACTCAAGAACAGATATCATGTGAAACAATGAACATTTAAGTTAAGAGGTATTAGGATAGGAACTTCCATAAAGGAGACTCCAGGAACTACTGGAGAGGTATATGAAAGATCAAAGATTTCATAGATACAAATGACAAAGGGGGCCAACAGTATACCAATTGTTGATGAATATTCATGTAAGATAGGGACCCAACTTAGTTTTTGACCTCTGGAGGTGTGGATCTCTTTGGTTATTGTGATAAAGGCAGTTACGTCTAGTAAAAAAGCATAATCCAGTTTGCTGTAGGTTACTCAGAAGCCAATGGAATCTAAGCATGAACAGAGTGAAGTAATTCTCCCTTCTGAGCTCATGCCAGCACGTTACAATGGGAGACTCAAGTTGCTCCTATTGTTTTGATTGATATATAAATGGACTGTTAGAAACAGGTATGGCAGGGCCAGCCAGGTGGAGTGGTGGTTAAGGCAGCTGGATCCCAGATAGCCAACTGTGCAGCTCAAGTCTCAGACCTGATGGCTTGAAAATCATGTCAAGCACTTGTGTGTGTGCGCACACTCAGAATGGAGAAGAAGAGATTGTGGCGGGGTCATCCCCTATGTGGGTGGGATGCCCTCTCACTTTCTTTCTCTCCCTAGCTCTGTCTCTCTCTGGTGAATACATATACTCTATAACAAATTATGAAAAAAAAACAGGTATGACATTTGAGGATCTAAGAAGTAATTCATCCACCACACTGTGTTAATAAAGCTGTGCCCTTTTGATGATTTTTAACAAGTGTCTACAGTTCTTTGAAGATGATATGAGAAAACATGGATGAAATGTTCTTACATGGGTCTTATTAACAAAAGGGCAAAACATAAATCCTATGGAAGAAAGCTAAGTTTTGTGGCATTTTTAGTCTAGAAATGAAAAACTTGTACTTTGACTTAATCACTGTTTTTAAGAATATGAGAGTTTTTATGAAAAACACGTGTAGCATATATTTCAAACCTCACATAAGAGAAATGAGCTTAAATAAAACAAAGATGTCCTGGAAATGGATATCAAAGGAAGTTTGAGATTCATAATTTTTAGAAGATAGTGTCCATTATGTAATATAGGAGCCATTTCATTAAAAAAGAAATTTACCAAGTATAATGCATTTCCTTGATTTATTAATATTAACTTTCAGAATTCTGATTTACATGCATTAACTTCCAAGAATCAGGTACAGTGCTTTGATTTATATATCATGCATATAAAAGTTCTTATTAATGAATCCTAAATTTTAAAGTTGTAATTTAGTATGTTAGTTTATAAATCTTAACTTTAAACTTCCAATTTAGTTCTGTGATTTATGGGTACTAAGTTTCATGCTATTTATGAATCATAATGTTAAAGTTCTGATTTAATATGATGGTTACTGTAAGAAGCATTAGTACAATAAAATGTGCAATTTTTAAGAGACAAAGATAAAACTTATCAATATTCCTATATGCAGTGCACTATACATACGCTCAGTTACAGAGCCATCCTCAGTGGTTGCTTGCAATGGAATGCTAAAATAAGGCTAGGAGAGAATACATTAAAGGTTTTTTTTTTTTTTTTGAGAGAGAGAGATTTTGCTATAGGGTGCATGTACTTGCCAGAGAGACAGAGAGACAGAAAGTGAGAAATTACTCTCCGGGGGGATGGCCACTCTGCAATCCCCTCTCCACCTTTCTCCGCTCAGGATTTTGGACACACACGCACATGCAGCCGGCATGATTTCTAAGCCACCAGGTCTGGGACTTGAACCATGTTCGACTATGTGGGAGTGCAGAGATATTATGCCATCTGCTGGTCCCTGAAGCTTTTTATTGTTGTTGTTTTTGTTTGTTTGTATGTTTTTGGAAAGTTTTGGTGTTTCTTTTTTTGTTTGTTTGTTTTTATTGTTTTTTTTTTGTTTTGTTTTGTTTTGTTTTGTTTTGTTTTGTTTTTGCTATAGAGCATGTGCATTTGCCAGAAAGACAGAGACAGAGAGACAGAAAGCAAGAAATCCTCCCCCACAGGGGAAGGTCATGCTGCAATCCCTTCTCCTCCATTCTCCTCTCAGGATCCAGGGCATGCACATGCACACACACCAGGCATGAGTTTAAGCCACTGGGTCTGGGACTTGAAATGCGGTCGACTACATGGGAGTCCAGCGACATAGCCATTTAGCCATCTGTTGGTCCCAGTCTCTGAAGTTTTAATAAACTGTGTTGAAGGAACTGTCTTCCCTTTTCATTAGATTCTTCATGGTATAAGTGATCAGGTGAAGGAATAGAGTCTGAGGAAGGACATTAAAGAGAAAAATGGAGAGGCAAAGCATTAATTTGAGAAAGAAATTGGGTATTATCTGTTGAAGATCACTTTATAGTATTATCAACTGGACTGGGGAAAATGCAAACATGTTGGAACATTCACTTTGCAAACTAAATGACGTGATTGTATAAAAGAACTTGAAATAAAATAAGATAAAAATAAAACTGTTATACCCTTTATAATTTTAATAAGTATATAAAAACAGACATATTCAACACTGCCTAAGATCAATGTCAAAATAAGATGCTCAAATTTTCTTAGTAGACATACCTAAATCTTTGGTTAATGTGGCTTATAGCAGCCTTGAAAAAATAATTCTCTGATATCATTCAGCCTACAAAGTATTTGGTCAGAAAGTTTACATGACCACCACTGCACAGTCTCTAATCCCATTTCCCACCTCAACTTTTCTTCCTTATCTTACTCTTCCTCCACTCCTCATTGCCCACTATAATAGCCACTAGCCATATGTGGCTATTAAAAACTTGCAATGTGACTGGTCAGAATCAATATGCATTGTAAGTGGAAAATGCATATTGGATGTCAAGGAGAGGAAAAAGTGTAAACTATTTCATTAACCATTTTTCTAACAGTTACATTGAAATAATAATATTTTGGATATACTAGATAGAATGAAATAAACTATTAACTTCACCCATTGCTTCTTCCTTCTTTAAATGTGGCTACTGAAATGTTTTAAGTTACCAATGTGGCTCACACTCTATTTCTACTGAACGACATTGCTCTGGTCCTTTCACTGCTCTTCAGAATTGAAGAACCTACAAGCTGCAACCCCTTCCAAATAGTTCACTCATGTTGTCATGAACAGCATACATACTAAAAGGAGAAAGGCTGGGCAACCAAGAATATAATTTATCAAGTTTGTCTCCCTTTACCCTGATAAGCTTAATTTTCATGAAGAGAAATATATATCTGAGAGACAAACATTTTTGTTGTTTATTGTGCTTTGTTTTCCCTTCCTAGATAGGTTATAATTTCACTTAACAATCTCTCTAAGTTATCATTTATTAACTGCCTACTATGATTCAAACACTAAGAGAAGTACCTTATTTATTATTTTAGGAATCCTTCTTACAGTTCTATACAGTGGATATTATTCATGATCTGGTTCTTTAACATGGACTAAGAGGCACAAATAAGTTCTGCAGTCAAGATCATACAGTGGCAGTGTTGAAAGTCAAAGTTAGACTCTGTTTTAGATATGCCATACATTAAACAGCCGTTCATGGCAGACATTTGGGATCTGCAGCTGTGAGCCATGCCCCAACTTCTTTGCTAAAAAGGGATATGTAAAGAAGAGAGGTCAGGATCTCAGCTCAAACCCCTTACTTTATATTTTACAATCCTGTCTTTCTCTTTGACTAAAGATATGTTAGGGAAACCAGCCAAGGCACTCTGAGTTCGTGGTGGGTTTGTCAGGCAAGATAACTGGTCATGTTGAGCTCCAAAACTGGGGTTCCAAATAAAGTTAGTGGAACATGAGGAAGACAGTATTTTGAGGGTAGGATAGAGCTTTTCTGTTTCTGTTTTCCTAACAGATATGGCCATTAGTGGCCTTGTGGGACTTCCTCCCTAATTAGAGAGAAGCACTCAGCTCAGGTGATGGTAGCTTATCTAATCCTGCTGCACATGCTTCTGGAGAGAACAGGAGGTTGGCAGCCTCACACTTTTAATTTGGTGATGTTCCATGTATCTTTTAAAACCACAGCCATTCTGCCTTCCTTTACTACAAATCCAATAGCAAACTCTAACTTGGCTTTGAATGTTCCATTCTCAAGAGAGAATATGTAGAGTTCAGAGAAATTCACTGAAATATTTAATAATTATACACTTGGAATTGGAGGATGGATGCAGTTCTGAATTTAAATCAGAGCCAAGAAATATCTTTTAAGCTTACCAAAGGAGAATCTAATCCTGCTGCACATGCTTCTGGAGAGAACAGGAGGTTGGCAGCCTCACACTTTTAATTTGGTGATGTTCCATGTATCTTTTAAAACCACAGCCATTCTGCCTTCCTTTACTACAAATCCAATAGCAAACTCTAACTTGGCTTTGAATGTTCCATTCTCAAGAGAGAATATGTAGAGTTCAGAGAAATTCACTGAAATATTTAATAATTATACACTTGGAATTGGAGGATGGATGCAGTTCTGAATTTAAATCAGAGCCAAGAAATATCTTTTAAGCTTACCAAAGGAGAAATCAGCACCCTGACATGGAGTGGCCATAACAACACCCTAAAAACCAACCACCGAAACTAAAGAACAAAAGCGGCTGTTATTGAAAACTAACACACTGCATGATGAAAAAAGTAAATTTTAGTACCTTTGTTGACTAAGATAAAATAACTCTATTTAAAATACTGCTAACAAACTTAATATAATGCACACTGTTGTTTCTTTTCCTGTACATATAACAAAGTAATGAAGTGATAGATACAGTCCATGTTAAAGAAAAGATAAATTGTCAGCAAACTAGGACTCTACAGACATTTTATTATCTTCTAAGTTAACCTCCTTCAGGCAGTTACCAAATAAAAATTTAGTTGTCATATGCAATGTAATAGCTATTCTTTTCTTGCTAGCAAGTTCAAAAGCACCATATAACAATGAGTTTAAGTGTTCTTTTCAGACATTGTCAAGAATCATTCCAGGACCAATAATTTCACCATCAATGAAAGCTTTAATTAAAGCAGAGAAAAATAAAAATGGCAATAAACGGCATCCTAAACTTCAGCTTTGTATGCATGTCCTATCAACTGACATACTTCTGAGAGGGACGCCTGGAAAAAGAGCATCACTTTCAAAGGAAATGAATTTAATGTTAATTTCATCATTTAGAAAAGATGCATCATGAAGTACTGAACCCATATTGCCTATTTTTATTTAAATTCCACATTTAAAAAATGCTATATTCTAGGTATGCATTAGAATACATTAGATACACACCGTGGATGTATGCTGAAGAAAATAAACATTAAGTTGGGTGGAGATAATGGACCAAGATACTGGACTGAGACTAGGTTGTTGTCATTTATTTACATGCCAATCACTTAAACTTTCAAGATTTTATAATCACATCAAAATTTACACAGCTTCTAAAATTCTATTATTATTTTTCTTTGTTAAGAAGTTATTATTTTCAATTGCCAATTGTCTGTGGTTCCCAGCCCTCACCTAAAAATGTATCAGGGCATTAAGTCTTAGGAGTTTCTTGGGAAGAAAATATGTAAGAGATTGGATTATGGCTTACAAAATCTTCACTACACTTACCCTCCCTATTAAAGTAGTATTTTTCCGGGGGCCAGCAGTTAGCATAATGGCTATGTCGCTGGACTCCCATGTAGTCGACCGTGGTTCAAGTCCCAGACCCTGTGGCTTAAACTCACGCCGGGTGCGTGTGCGTGTGTACCCAAGATCCCAAGAGGAGAATGGAGGAGAGGAGATTGCAGCGTGGTCATCCCCCCTGGGTGGTGATTTCTTACTTTCTATCTCTCTGTCACTCTCTGTCTGAGCAGCGCACACACCCTATAGCAAAAAAAAAAAAAAAAGAAAAGAATTAAACAAATAAAGTAGTATTTTTCCTTACTACATTGGTGATGAGCTCACCATGACACATATTTGGATAATTGACATAGAATGTGGGGAAAATGATAATGTACCAGTTATAAGTGTAAGCATTTCTTAACAGGTACTGTTAAGTTTCTACCAACCCTCTTATGTTCATATCTGCATAAGAACACTCTCATTATAGACAGGTGGTGTTCCTTCAGTCTGGGTTGCAGAATGAGAAGTTTTTTGATTCTGAACACTATCTGGAACAGCGTCATTGCACTATCCTGAAGATCCATGATCAGAAAATTAGCATTTCTTATGAATCAATGCGATTTTAAAATGTTTATTATGCAGAATTACCACAGCAAAAACTTCCGCAGAATGTGAGAGTGAGAGATATCAGTCAATGAGCAATTCTGTAATTCTAACATCTAACAATTACATCAACTAAGTAAGATGGCTACAGTTAAAATTTGGATTTATCCCATCAGTGATATTTTTTCTGAAGCTTACAAAATGGAAACTTGTTATATATAGTAAAAAACAAACAATCAAACAAAAAACAAAACACAAACAAAAACCCAACCAACCAACCAAAAACAAACAAACAAACAAAAACCCCAAAAATCGTGGCATTGCTTTTTAAATTTATCAATATAATGGTGACTGTTGGTATACAGTCCATGTGTGTTTTTTTCAATGTGAGAACAAGCCAGTTCTGTAGATACAGCAGTGTCTACAATTCTTAAACTCTGCACCTACTCTTGACTCACAACCCCCCTGAATGTTCACAGAGCAAATTGCATGTTGGGTCATGCTAAAATACATTTGGACAAGTAACTCCCATGGTATTGCATGTCCTTGAATCTCTACGAAGGGTGTTTGTCAAGTTCTAAGGAAGCTGTTATAATTCAGATTCAATTTCACAGGCCTAGAAGTCACACGTTGGGGAGGTCTCTTGGCTTACCAATGCTCTTTAAAACCTGGGTTAAGGACACTTCTCTTTCCTTCAGTTTCCTAGTACAAATTACTTATTTGAGACTATGTTAATCATCATGGTTAAGATTGACTTGTAAATTATAATCAAGAGTTTTGAAAATATGAAGTAAAACAAAAGTGTAATGTGATGTCCTAATATTTAAAAATGGATGGAATTTCTCTTTATTCTAACAAATGAAAAATATACAGGCTCAGTCATGGTAGTACAGGTGGGAGAGCTCTGCAGCCTTGTGGCTAATGCTACATGGGAGGTACAGGTCTGGTTCTCAACTCAAACTAAACAGGCTGGACACAGTGGTGCACGAGTATGAAGCTAGCTGGAAGGCTAGAAGAGGAAAATCACAAGAGAGTAAGACCTTGTCTAAAACACTTTTATATCTCTCTCTCCTTTCCATATATTCTCTCTCTCATAATAAAAGACAATGATGTCTAATTGAAACAAATATTGACCTGCTTCCCCCAAATCATTGATTTCTTATATATAGAAGTTGAATTCCATGTAAGAAATAAGCAAAATGTCTGATATTTTTGGAAATGCTTTCGGTTTAGTGATATGTTCCAGAGTTTATACATTCCTTTGAAATAAATCTCATCATTTGGTATCTTTATCATTTTATGATTTGAAATTATACATAGTCCAAGGTTTCACCACAAAATGTTCTTTGCATCAATGATAGAAAGTGAATCAAATTCAGAAGTTTTGGTTGAAAATAACAGAAAGTAACTCTGGCTAGCATTACCAATGACAGATAATTCATTCGAGAGCACAGGAAGAGCTTACAGCAAAAAATAAAAGATCAAGTGGACCACTACACAAACAGTAAATTTTCCCAATCAATATGAATACTTGTATTAACCTAACTCAACTAATTCCTAACTTGTTTTCCTCTTGAAATTCCCAGAGGAAAAAGTATTTGGTTGGTCTAGTTTGGTCCTGATTCTACCACAAGGTCATTAAGGTATAACAAAAGGATTGGAATCACAAGGCATGGGTAGATTGCCAACAATCAGGCATTTTTCAGAGGGGAAAGTCACTGACTACTGAACCAGGCAACCATCACAATAATCATTCATTTCAAATTCACCAGTGTAAGTTGTGCTTTGTTCGAATTTTGTTTCTTGTTTAAAGTTTAAGTCTAATAACAAAAAGAAGTGATATTGCATCCTATAGTAAAAATCTCTCTTTTAAAAAAACCAAACTGGGTAGTATTCTCAAGTGTGCATGTACAAGCTTGCACTGTTGGCTTCCCTCCCTAAGATGGTGGGCATGGCATTCAGAAAGACCTTGTAGCAATTCAGAAAACGTTAATGTTGAGCTTCCACAATAAATTTAAACATACGACTGACTGGCAGAGAAGTAAAAGATACTCTGTCTGGTAGCTAACTCCATATTTCTAGTGGACTTTAGAATTCTGGCTAAATACAGGGCCCTCAAACTTACTGTATCAAGAGAGAAAGTTTCACATGGAAAAGTTGGCAAAGGGTACTTTTTAAACTCACCAAGATTTTGAGAATTGCATCCAACAATTCATCTGTATGAACTGCTAAAAATTAACTGCACAGAAGGACTAATGCAATTATTTTCATGAGCAAAGTCACAATTTAGAAATATTAAAAAAGAGGAAACAACTTTCCTCTTTCTCCCTTTTTTAGTACTACAGTGTTTGAATATAGATACAAACTTATTTGTAAATTTTATCTTCGGTTTGAAAGATAAGCAGGGAGAAAAAGATATGAAGTGTAAATATTCACAAGTTGATGAGTCCAAGTAATATTCTCCTATACATGAAAAAGAAAAAAAAAACCTTAAATCTCAAATTTTAAGCCTTAAAAATGAACCACATCATTACTCTATTTCTGGAAAGGAATCAATCAGAAATACAAAAAGATCATGTTCAAGTAATCAACAAAACCATAATAATTGTGAGAGATTTTACCATACCTCTTTTCAGCATTTAAAAATCAGTAGACATCCTGATCAAATTTTAAAAACTCAATAGACAGTAAACAACAAATTTAATGCTACAGAAATCCATATAATTAATTTAAAAGACTGACAAAAGATGTTTTTTCAGAAGTTAGAGGAAAAAGTTAATGAAATGAGGGAGATGAGTGAAAAGATAAGAGACCTAGAGGACAGATCCAGGAAATCCAATATGTACAATAAAAGTTCCATAAGAAGAAAACAGAGAAAACCAAAAGAAAACAAAGTGTGAAAAAAGTTTCATGAGCCTAAGAAAGAACAAAACATCAAATAAAAGTCCTTCTGCCCATAGTAGGGGGAAAATAGCTGTATTTCATTGAGCCCTTACCTAAGATAATAAAATAGTTTTGTTTAAAGCCAGTAAATTTGTGGTTATTTGTTATAGCAGCGATAGGAAACTAGTACAGAATAGAATAATAATGACATATTGTATTCTTGAAAATTGCTGACAGTGGATGTTAAGTGCTCACACTGCAAAAATGATAATTATGTAAGATAATGCATATGGTAATTAACTAGATTTAATCATTCTACAATGTATATATACTTCAAAATATCATCTTGCATACAATATGTACATACAGCTTTATGTCAATTTAAAAAATAAATACATTTGAGGGGCTGGCAAGTGGCATGGTGGTTAAGGGTGCTGGACTCCCACATGGCTGACTGTGTTTTGAGTCCCAGACCTGGCAACTTGCTTTCTCACTTTCTCTCTCACTCTCTCTCCCTCTGTCTCTCTGGTCAAATTAAAATAAATAAATAAAGATAAATAAAATAATTCTTTAAAAATTAATAAATACATTTGAAAAAAGATAAAATTGAGAAAACAAGTATCACAGACTATTTAACACATATCAATAAGTTTTGAAAGTAGTAAGGAAATACAGGAAATAAGTATATGCTAAATACTTATACGAGAAGATGTTAAATGGAACTATTCAATCTCATTGCCAATTATGCCCCAGGTGAGTTTTTAAAAATGTACTACCATATGCAATTTCACTCTTGGGTCTCAACCCGAAGGATAGGAGCACGCTCAGTCAGAAAACTACTTGCACATCAACATTTTTTTGTGGCATTAGCCACAATTGCTAAGACATGGAGCCAACCCAAATGTCCATGAGCAGATGAATGGATTGAAAAAGTGTGGCACATATACATTATGGAATACTACTAAGTCATAAAAACAATGAGACCCTGGCATTTGATAGTGGAATAATATGGAAAATATACTGCTAAGTGAAGAAAGCCAGACTATCAAAGAGAGGCATTGTATATACTCACTCAACATACATTGAATGTCTGCACTCTATGGCAGAAACTGAAAGACTGGAAGATATAAAAGCATGGAGAACAATTGTGGATACTAGAGACAATATGGGAGGTGGGTGGGAAATGAGAGAGAGTGAGAGGAAGGGAATCAATGGGAAAAGGAAAGAAGCAAAACATTTAAGGGACATGAAAATGGAAAACTATATGTTGATGATAACGTGTATGATAATATCTTTAACTAGACTAATATATAGTGTATTCATGTTGAGAAAATTCATTTTGGTTGCTGTAATAAAATACAGTGATTGAATGCATAAAATAATTTTAAAAGAAATTTAAAAATCACCATATAGAATTCAGAAAGAAGATGCATAAAAATAATAAATTTTTATTCCTTATGGCCTCTCCTCAACATGTCGGGAGTACAAGGAAAGTTTAAATACCTGAGAGATATTTTAAAAATAGTCGATGTTCTGATTTTGTCCCAATGTGCTTTAGCAGAGGAATAGATGTGGGCAACACAAAAAGAAGAGATTTTTCTGAATTTACTTAAAGGAACCTTCTGGACAGGCAAGAAAACCATAGCGGAAATATGGTGTAGGAGGATGAGAAGAATATTAAGTTGACAAGTGTGGAGAGGCATTCATCAACGTCAAGGCAATTGCTGATAAGTAATTCCATTAGTGGCAAACTACAAAAATATATACTTCCTTGATCAAGAGTCAAGCTAAGTGTTTGCCACAGTCAGAGAAAACCAATGACACATGGGTACTAATGAGATGAAATCTTTCTGGATCCCTTTTTATTCCCTTCACTGTCCCTGTTATTACCAGAAGAGCTAGATACAGCCTGGAAATGCAATAGGACAGCAAAAAAGCTAGGAAGGATGGTGTTTTGCAATAAAATTATGTTCTGATAACTGGGTAATTTTGTGGACAAAATGATCACTACCTCATGCTGCACACCAATTTACAAATGACAAAATATTTAATATGCAAAATGAAACTGAACACTAACTTGATAAACACTTGAAGAATTTCTCTACAATCAGGAATTGGGAAAGATCCTTCTACTTTGGTCAAATTTCAGAAGGCACATATTAGGGACTGATAATTCAACTATTTATATACCATTAAAAATGTGCACAGCAAAAATATAAACAAAGACAAAAGATGAATAACAGGCTGGGAAAAATTATTTATAATTCATATTTCAAATAAAAATATGTGTTCCCTAATATGAGAATACCATTTATTTCCCCACAAATGGCTTGTGGACGTAAACAGATGCTCATAGGAATGGACATGCAAATGGTTTTTTAATCTAAAGAAACATACTTGGTTTTATTGCTGAAAGGAGATGCAAATTAAAATACATGATAATATTTTTACCTAGTGATTTGGAAATTATTTTTTAAGTTTGACAATACAGTTTGGCAAGGCTATAGGAAAATATGCACTCATTAATTTCTAGTAAGAATTGTAATTTATACAACCCATTAGAGGACAACTGGATATATCTATCAAAATCACACCCCACAATACAGCAATTTCACTTCCTGAAATTTATCCTACAGATATACTCAACATGTAAAAAATGACATAAAAGGAATTATTTATTCATCATTTAAAATAAAAGCTACAGGACCAGCAGTTAGCGTAATGGCTATGTTGCTGAGCTCCCATGTAGTTGATCATGGTTTGAGTTCCGGACATGGTGACTTAAACTCATGCAGGGCGCATGTGCATGCATACACAAGATCCCAAGAGGAGAATGGAGGAAAAGGGATTGCGGCATGGTCACCCCCCCAGGGATGGTGTTTTGGGGGTTGATTTCTCACTTTCTGTCTCTCTGTCTCTCTCTGTCTCTCTGGTGAGCGCATGTTCTCTATAGCAAAAACGTCTAAAAAATAATAAAATAATAACTAAATGAAAAAAACTCTGTCAGTAGAATACTGGTTTAATTAATTTCAGTAAACTCACAAGCATTGGGTTGTCAAGAAAGTCATGATGCATTTTTGCATGGAAAAATAGAAAAATACATCATGACTTTCCCAATGATGTAATAGAATAAAGCTGGATAAAAGAATAAAGAAGATCATTATATATGGATAGAGATAGATTTCTAAGAAATAATAAGTAAAAGCAAGCTGAAAAACAGTGTACTAGAGTTGTTCTGTTGGAAGGAAAAGGATGGATAATGTATTTTCATATTTGCTATTATTCACTTACAGATCTTTGGAAAGAAGTTCATAAGAACTATTAAAAAGTGGTTAGACAGGGAGGAGGAAGGGTGTGAACCAGATGGGGAAGAGAAGGATTTTTCACTGTACAGCTTTTTCTATATATAAATTTTAATTTTTCACCCATGCAAGTTTTGGAAAACAGCTTAAAATATAAATTATTAAGGAGGCTAATGAAACATTTTTAAAAGCAGAAGACATGATACAGTTAAAGTAATTAAATTAGAACAAGAGAAATTGATAGAATTTTAGAATTTTACAATAAATTGTACAGAATTTTTCCAATTTTAATCTTGAATAAAGAAATAAACATGAAGTACATGAAGTTATGAGTGAGAAAATACATAGCCACCTGTTTTAGTCTGTTTAGTCTGTTTAGGCTGCTAAAACAAAACGTCATAGACTATGTCATTTACAAAGAGCAGAAGTTTATCATAGTTCTGGAGGCTTAGATGTTTATGATGAAAGCACTGACAGATTTGGGGACTGGTGAAGGCTTGCTCTTTGCTTACAAAATAGTACATGTTGCTGCAGCCACACAAGGCAAAAGATGGACAGACAAAAGGGAAAGATTCATTCCCCCAAGCCCTTTTATAAGGGCTAATCACCTCCCAAAGGTTCCACTTCTTAATATTATCACTTTGGGGCTTAAGTTAAAACATATGAGGGACACCTACATTTAAATCATAATACCACATACACAGAGGTATTTTAAAATTATAAGAAAATGTAAAATGCTATAATATGACAGTAAATGTGAATTCCTCTTGCCAGTAATAAAGTTTCTCTAGGACAATAAGAATGAACAAAACTGACTGAAAGAGACTATGATAAGACCCAGAACAGAAAAATAACTAGAGAATAAATTCAATTGGATGTCATAGAATTATCCCATGTGGGAAAGTGCCTGGATATAATGCATGGGTGAGTTCTCTGCAGTCTTTGAGAAAGAAATCATTCCAGTGGCAATCTAACAGTCTCACACCAGAAAGAAAGAAAAGACACGTCCTCATTAGTTTCATACACTTAGTACCATATTCTGGGTGAAATAAATGAGTCAGTACTGGTGAAAAATATGTTGGTCCCTATGCAGTTTACTGTCAATAATTTCATTGATTGTACTTTCACATTAAACAAACATCTGTACGTAGCATAGTACTATAAATTACCACCACTACATAGTACCACCAGTACTGCGTTTATGGCAGCATCTTCATGAGAAACCTTTGTTTGTTGAACGTAACAACCGTTGGAAATACATGACAAGATAAATTCTTTTTTGAAATTAAAAAATTATTATTCATACATTAAAATGCTATACATCATTTAGATTGTGAAGAAAGTTTACCCAGTATGATATATACCTCAGTCCAGACCAGTTGAGACTATTCTACACATCCTTGTCAACAGATAAAAAACTTTATCTGTGTCCCACAAGGGTCTTAACTCTCCTTTCCCCCCAGATTTCCTTTCCTACACTGACTTTCTTCATGCATGGTTCATTTGTCTCAACTAAATTGAATATTTTTTCAGCGCAGATTAACAATGAGATTTTTCTCTAAGGAACCAGGGTGGCAAAGTGGGAAAGGCCCAGAGATTATCCTCTCTTTCATTTTGGGACTAGTTTTATTTTTGTAATTATAAAGTGGGATAACTAACACATCACTACATTTAATTATTCTACATGACCAAAGACAAAACAGAAAAGTTAAATGATACAATCCTTGAAACATGTTGAGATATTTATTAGTCTATATTTACTTTATAGGCTTACTTAAAACAACTTTTACTCTAAAAATACATATACTCTAAACCTACATACAGCACTAGAAATACTTAATCGGGCTGGCAGGTGGCATGGTGGTTAAGGATGTTGGACTTCCACATGGCCAACCGTGGTTCAAGTCCCAGACCTAGTGGCTTGTTTTTCTCACTTTCTATCTCTT
>NW_006160117.1:4105627-4112467 GCF_000334495.1 Tupaia belangeri chinensis | reverse complement strand
TACAGTTAAATTCTATTATACAAATTAAGTTATATATATTTACAAAGTGTCTACCAAATTCTAGACAAATAATTTCTTGATGATGTTGGATGAACGTAGAACATACATGGCAGAAAGAGACAAAAATTCTGCTCATAATCAGCTTGTGCTTCATTACTTGGCAATATGTAATTTGTAATATGGAGGATGGATTTAGATTCCTTTTTGCAAGCCAAGAGTTACAGGAGATTTTCATGCATTATGGTTCAAAGCAATAAGTTATATCAAAGGTCACCAATACGTAGCAATTAAAAAAATCCTCAAACAGGCTAGAAATGTTCTCTGATATAGATAACTCCTGAAAAGGTACAGGATTCAAGTCCTGAGGTCTCTCTGTACACACTGGGTGTCCACACACATGTCCATGATACTAGCTGGGTGAAAATGGTGGTGGATGATAGCATGAAGGCACAGTTAGGTGTTCCTGTATTTCTCTATCTACCTCTGTCCATGTCTTTCTTTCTCATGAAGGAAATAAAATAATTTTTTAAAAAAATCCTGAGGGGCCAGTAGGTGGCATGGTGGTTGGGGGTGCTGGACTCTGACTTCGGTTTGAGTCCCAGATCTGGTGGCTTGCTTTCTCATTTTCCCTCTCTCTCTCTCTCTCATTCTGTCCCTCTCTGGTCAAATTAAAATAAATACATACAAACATAAATAAATTTAAATAATTATTTTTTAAAAATCCTGAAACATAGCAGAGAGTATGTGGAGAATGTGAAAGATTAACTTTCAAACTGTAACCAATTCTAGTAGCAATACATAATATTTTCCTAACTCTGTGATGTCATCTCAAGAGTCTAATGGACTGATTTTTATATAAATATATGTATTATATATATATATAGAGTTTTACACATGCATAAAATTAACCATTCATTTTATTAATCTCATTTTTCTCTCTCAATCTTTCATGCATATTAAATCTGTGTCTTGAAAATGGCAGCTTGAAAGCTGTAGTCTTTGCAAATATGTTTTTATATTTATCATAGTACATAACCTAGTATTATAGTTCTTAAGGTGTGGTTTCTGCAAGCATGACAGTAGTATTGTCTAGTGTTATGGACTTTGTGTTCCCCCCAAATCCATATATTAGAACCCTAATCCCCAATGTGTATTTGGAAGTAGGGCTTTTAAAGAATTGATCAATACTGAATAAGGTCGTAAGGGTGAGGCCCTAAGCAATATTACAATGGGTGCAGTCCTTTTAAGAAGAGGGAACAGTTACCAGAAATCTCTCTGTTTCTCAGCATGCGTGCAAAAGGAAATCATGTGAGCACACAGGAAGATGGCAGCCACCTATAAGACAAGAGAAGAGGCCTCAAAATGAAATCTGCCTTACAGCCACCTTCATCTTGGAGTTCTCAGCCTTCAGAATTGTGAGAAATAAAATCTTGTTGTTTAAATGACCCAATTCATGGTATTTTGTTATGGTAGCCTGAGGAGACTAAAAAATGGGAATTTGTTAGAATGCAAAGAGTCACGATATATCCTAGACCTACTGTATCAGAAGCTGTGGAGTTAAAGCTCAATGATCTGAGTCATAACAAGCTCACAAGGGGGCTCTGATGCAAGGAAAAGTTTGAGAACCACTGACCTAGGCCATTGCTGAATACCTAAGTATAAATTGAGGGATCCGAAAAATGCATTTGATATATTGATTAGAAATGTGTGTTCTCTGTATAGGTTTGAACTGTGAAGACTTTGATAATATAAATTCTTAAGCCAATTTAATAAGGCAAGTCCATTACATTTTAACAACTACACACTAGCTACCTAGTTTTGAATACTCCCAAATTTTACCATTAAATCCTCATTTGGGCATCTGAAACTATCTCCTTCAAAGCAGGCTTCAGTTTTGTCACTGCTCATTTGTCGCTCTCCTTGTTATTCTTCATTTCTTCCCTACATTTTTATAGTGAGGAAATGGCTGCAAGAGATTAGGATAATTCATTTCCCAAAAAAATAGCTTCTGGCTTTAGTCTTCACATCCAATATTTAAAAGGCTTGAAGACTTTTTAGAGAGTCCATGTAAGTATGAAGAAAAGGTTTCAATGGAAATCAAAATGAGTTAGTGAGAAAATCTGCACCCTATTGATAGTGGCACTTTTGTTCTGAGGGCTTGGTAATATGAGAAATTGAAGAATGCCATTAGAGTTACTGACTTGAAACATATCCAGCATTACTTTGTTAAAGTGTTCTGTACTGTGGAAAGAATATATTTTTAATAGCCAGACACTTTGCCATCTTCACTGCATAAATTTAACTTTAAACATTTTGGGAAAGACAACATGTAAACATGTACCATTATGTATACTTTAAAAGAAAGAACCTGCCATTTGGCCTTCTTTAGCAATATTTCCTCCTAATTATAGAATACAAAAGTTGTATTTTCACAATTTGTCATTGTGTGAAAGGAACTCAAGTAAAATACAGTCCTCCCAAACATTTAAAGAATTATAATTAAAGAGCTGACTGCTGAACAATTGAGTTTATTCATGATGCAAGTCATTCACCTTCAAATGCCTTTTACCATGATAGATTGGGCCGGGGGAATAAGAATCAAGCCTTCCTATGCAATTCAGATTACAAAATCTACTAAATACTTGTACCAACTCATAGTTTGAAAGCCCATGAATAACTTTGTTTGAAAAAAATCATGACACAATGTTCATGAAAAGTAAAAGGTTCCTAAATGTGCTTTCCTTTTATACTTTAAAAAAAAAACCTCTTGGAACATTTTCTAGTGCAGTGTGACCTCAATTCCAATTAAGATGAACTCACCATATTTCAATAGATTGTGACTCCTTGTTGGCAGCACACGTATCTTGTTTTTCCTTGTATCCCCCAAAAGGTAGCATGGTCTTAGCACATAGCTGTTTATAAATATTTATTGAATGGGTTTGATTTAGTGGAGTCAAAAAGAAGGTCCAGTATAAAATTCTCTGTAACTTGGTTGAGACATCCTGGTTTTCTAGACTTGCATAAACTACCATTTATTGAGAAAGTATACATAATAAATTCAAAAGACTGAAGCCCAGAAGGATTTCACTATAAAAAACCTGACATAGTTTGTTGAATTCCCCAAACGGACAATCACATATTGTACTCCTCACTAGTACTCTCAATGGGAATTAATATTGCAAAGCTATCTGCTAGTGTGTGTGTGTATTCCTTCAGTAGTCCATTATGTTTATTTATTAATTTTTTTCAGAGACTTTTTGCTATAAAGTGCATGTGCTCACCAGAGACACACACACCCAGTTTGGATGATCACTATGTAATCCCTTCTTCTCCATTCTTGGGATTTGGGACATGCATGTGCATGGGCCTAGTGTGAGTTTCAAGCCTCTGGGTCCAGGACTCAAACTGTGGTTAGCCATGTGGAAGTCCAGTTCCTTACCCTCTATGCCACCTATTGGCCCCCAGTAGCCCATTATGTTTAATTTTGTCTTATGAGTTGAAGGTTAGAGTCAATCTGAATGATGCTGCTGCTGATTTTCCTGTGGATTACCATGAATCCAAAGCATTTACTTTTTAAGCTTTTGCTCTGTACTCATCAGAGAGAGAGAGAGAAAGAAAGGTAAATGGAAAGTGAGAAAGCTCTCTATCACAGGGGATGACCACACCACAATCCCTTCTCCTTCATTCTCCTCACAGGACTTTGGGTGCATGCACCTACACATACACATATGCGCATGCACATGTGCACTGCACACATGTGTGCATGCACGTGCGTGCACACACACACACCCACATACAGTATTTTACAAGTGGTCGGGTCCAGAACTTGAACCCACAAAGTCAGTCATGTGGGATCCAACTGCCTTAACCACCATGCCACTGGCTGGCCCAGAAGCAATTTTCTGGATTTAATTTTTTCTCATAATACATTTTTTTTTGGAGAGGTTTTCGCTATAGGGTGCGTACACTCGCCAGACAGACAGAGACAGAGACAGAAAGCGAGAAATCACCCCCCAGGGGGGATGGTCATGCCGCAATCCCTTCTCCTCCATTCTCCTCTTGGGATCTTGGGCACGCACGCCCACATGCCCGGCGTGAGTTTTAAGCAACCGGGTCCAGGATGTGAACTGCGGTCAACTACAGTTGTCACGTGGTTCCCATAATACATTTTTTAAATGTGTTTGAGGGAAGACTGTGTTTCCTAGCTTTGGATATAAACTTTCCTCTTCTCTAGAAAGGTTTTAATGTATATCTTCAAGTCTGTATTTATATCCATTGCAGATTCATTTTGTCAATACTGTATTTTCTCTTTCATGACTCTCATTTAAAGCTTTGGAATGTTTTGTGATATTTGAATTTTAAAACTGGAACCTTTCTTATAAACAATCACTTTACCAAAAATTCTAAAAATTATCTCATGTGATAAACATTTTACAATAAAGTCTTCTTTGGAAAAAATAATGATTTAGAACATGGTCCCTCAACTGGTTAGAGAAGTAAAAAGAATACCAAAACATTTTCAGGTCATCTCTATGATCCAGGTGTATTTGATGTAAATATTGTGCAAAATTACTGTGGAAGATTAGAATGGGACAAAGATATAGGAAGGAGAGTTATAAAAGGCAGTTTGAAGACTGACAAAGACATGATCATCTAGTTGAATGCAATCTACCATTTTTTTTTGACACTGGATCTGATTTCTTTCCAAATACCTTAACAATAAATTTGAGTATATGTGGGGTCTACGACATTATGTTGTGGGATACACATGGGTACCTAAGTGGTTACTATAGTAAAGTAGAACTTTTTGATCACTATCTTCCCTTACCAGCGACCAAGACTCTTAGTATAGAGAGTCATAAAGCCACCAGAGCCTGCCAAGGATCCTGCCAAGCAGCATTTACAGTCAGTATTATCTTCTTTCCTCTCCATCATTCTACTAAAACCCAAGATATCAAAACTGTAACAAAAAAAAGTTTCTTCACTGGAGAAGCTTGGAGATTCTTTCTCTGAAGTAAAGTAACATAGTCACACTAAAAAGAGGTATTTATGAAGGAAGGCCTCCAGATATCACTAACAATCTTGTAGTTTTCATGATATAATATTGAATTGTTGAGTAAGTCATGGCGCATTATCGCATAGAGAAACATGTCATGACTTTCACGAACATGTCATGACAACCTAATATTTACTTAATAGGCTTTATGCAAAAGAAAAATCTGTGTTTGCAGGGTGGTTGAATCTGAGATCAATAAGTTTAGAAACACCAGATTAAAACAAATTGAAGAGGTTCCATGATAATAGTGTTTTTCAGTGCTAAATTACATTGAGAAGCTCTCAAAGAGAGGTAAACCACTCTTAATGAGCCATGAAACTTTTTTTTTGGTATGCGTTTTGTATGTGATTTATTCCCCCTATACATCTCTTCCTGTACAAATTGTTCAAAACTGTAACACACCAGGAAAGTCTGGTGCAGTACAAAGCACCACAAAAATCACTTTCAAATCTATCACGGTATTATGGCTTAGAGAATGGAGTATGGATATTTGAGTAAGACTTATTGATAGTTTGAAATCTGAATCAGATGCTAATCTTAATTAATTTTGGAGTAATTGCCTAATTTCTTTGAACCTAATTTATTAGTTTATAAAACAGGATAAGACAATCTCTTACCAAGACTTAAATGTGCATTCTGCAGTTTATATACATGACAACTGGTAATTTTGTAAAATTATCTGATATTTTTTCTTGCTATTCTATTGGTTACAGAAAAATGTGTTTAAAGACTGTTATTATAAATGTGTCTATTTCTCTTTTTAGTTTTGTAAGTTTTTGATTCATATGTATTGAGATTATTAGTTCCACTCACATTAGGCATTTTTATATCTTTCTGTTGAATTAACCCTTTCATAGTAGTAAAAATCTTTTTCTTCATGAATACTTTTTACTAAAGTTCATTTACTTACTTCTTCCTTATGCAAGAGAGAAAGAGAGAAAGACAGCACCCTCAAGGGGCTCCTGGCACTGTGACCCATCCCAGTTTCAGCCAGCACCAGATCATTGGCAAGTGCACACCCAGTATACTCAGGAGGGTCTCCAGACTTAAATGGGGAACCCTCCCATGTATGATTGTCATGCAGAGCTTCACGCTTTAATGCTGCATCACTACTGGACCCTGTTAACAGGCTTTTGTTTTAAAGTGTCTGACATTAGTTTCATTACTCTAGGTATGATAGTCCATTTTGCTGCTAATAACAGAAAAGACCTAAAATGGAGTGATTAAAATAGAGGTTTTTTAATTCGTGGTTTGGAGGTCCAAATTTCAGGGACCACCTCGGCTGAGGTTCTTTTGGCAGCTGTATCACAACCTAGTAAAAGACAAACATGAAGGTGTCTGTCTCATTCCTTCTTATAAACTCACCGGAACTCAATCCTGGGAACTCTGCCCTAATGATCCTAATTATCTCTTTTCAAAGGCCCCATTTTTTGACATGTAATCAGATTAAATTTTCACCTTTTTAACCCAGTTACAATGGATCAACACATAAATTTGGGGGGAGGAAATATTCAAACTATGGCAATAGGTTTTCACTTTTTCCTGTTATTTTTTTTCTCCTCATTCTTTTACTTGCAACATTTATGTCTCCACATATTTAAGGTATTCATGTTGTAAGCAATATATTCTTGCATAATATTTGTATCCAATGTGATTTTTATCTTTAGGTCCTAAACCTATTTAAAATGAATGCATTACCAATATGTTTGGGTTTAATTCTATGTTGGCAGCTAATTTTTTTGCCAGATTTCTAAGATTATTGTTCTATTGGCTTTTTTTTTTTC
>NW_006160117.1:4104455-4105590 GCF_000334495.1 Tupaia belangeri chinensis | reverse complement strand
TCCCGGCACGTAATGTGTGTGTGTGTGTGTGTGTGTGTGTGTGTGTGTGTTTGAGAGAGATTTTTGCTATAGAGCATATGTGCTCACCAGGGAGACGAGAGAGCTAGAGAGACAGAAAATAAGAAATCACCCCCACCCCCTCCCAGGGATGGCCATGCCATAATCCCTTCTCCTCCATTCTCCTCTTGGGATTTTGGGCACACATGCACACACATGCACCTGGTGTGAGTTTTAAGCTGCCAGGTCTGGGACTCGAACAATGGTTGTCTATGTGGGAATCCAGTGACTTAATCATTATGCCATCTGCTGGTTCCTGAATGTCAGTGTTTTTAAACTTTTCACATACTCTAATTTTCAGCACCTTATCCACAATTTGGTCTCATTCTCTCTTTTTCCCTCCTGTTGAAAGACATTTTATCATGTCCAACCATGCCTTATTTTTTTCTCCGTATCTACATCTATTTTCTTCACTGTTCTTCCATCTTATATGTAATTTATTTTCCAGTTCACTTATATTTTCTTTGTCATTGTTTATTCTGTAGTTAAACCCATTTTTTAAGAGATGTTTTGCCAGAGAGACAGGGAGAGACAGAAAGCAAGAAATCACCCCCCAGGGGGATGGCCACACTGCAGTCCCTTCTCTTCCATTCTCCTCTCAGGATTTTGGGCATGCACACACATGTGCCTGGTGTGAGTTTCAAGCCTCCAGGTCCAGGACTTGTTGCTCATCCATGTGGGAGTCCATCAATGAAACCATTACACCATCTGCTGGTCCTTTTTTTTAATGAGAGAGAGAGGAGAGAGAGAGTTATAGGTATCTCTTTAACAGGATCTTGCCACATCAGGATCCTTCTGGCTCCAGTTTCCTAGTTTCCTAGGACCACAGGCAGGCACCGCCATGTCTGATTGGTTTAGGTTAGGCCAGGAACCAAACCCAGGCTTCCCAGGCAACCTTGGCCACCATACAATGGCATCTTTGCACTTGCACTACCACTGCTGGATCCCATCTATTAAGTTCTTTATTTCAGTTATGGCATGTTTCAGTTTCTAGAATTGCTACTTCATTAATACATATAGAAACTCCAAATCTCTAGTGGAATTTTTTACGTTTTCTCTATTTTTTTTTTGGGGGGGG
>NW_006160117.1:4008360-4104428 GCF_000334495.1 Tupaia belangeri chinensis | reverse complement strand
TTGCTATAGGGCACGTGTGTTCGCCAGACAGACAGAGAGAGAGACAGAGAGATAGAAAGGGAGAATCACCCCCCAGGGGGGATGGCCATGCCACAATCCCTTCTCCATTCTCCTCTCAGGATCTTGGGCACACACGCACACGTGCCCAGTGTGAGTTTTAAGCCACCAGGTCCGGGACTCAAACCACGGTCGGCTACATGGGAGTTCAGCATCATAGCCATTATGCTAACTGCTGGTCCCTGCGTTTTCTCTATTTTATTGAACATATTGGTCATAGGTGTTTTAAAATCTATGTCTCATAAAACAAACAGTGATTTTGTCTGTTTAATTTGGCTGATTTTTTTCCTCTTGGCTTTTGGTCATTTTTGCCCTATTTTCTGAAATGATTTAAAGTTTTGGGTGAAATGCCAGACACAGATAATTTCATTTTTCCTAACATGTAACTAGAGTCAAAGTAGATTACTTCAATCTTATCATATATTGACCTGATTCAAGGCTATGTTTTAAGCTTTGGAAATTGTATTATTTACATTTGTTTCTTTATTCCCAGAGCACTGCCATTCAGGGGCCTCCACCTTGGGAGGCCCTGCACTCTAATACTGGTCTCTCTAGCACTGTGAAATGGCCCAGATATCTGCTTAGCATTATATTCTCTTAGCATCTGTATTTTTTTCTTGTTTTCTGGCCTCCTCACTCCATTTATTTCTCAAGGGAAACTTGAGTACAGCTGTTGGGTTCTTAGATATTTTCAAATTCTAGGGTCTTTGTTCCTGAATTATTGGCTGCTGTTGTAGCTCTAAATTCCAGTGCTTGCTTCTCTGTCCTAGTGAGATTGTTCCAAACTCTAGGCCACCACTTCTGATTGGGCCTTTAGATCCCATGAAGATAAGCCAATGCCTTAAAGAGATGATGTCAGCAACTGTATGTCTAGCCTCATTTTATGTTCCTTATTTCCAGAATCTTTGCTCCTCTGCTCATCGAATTTCTACCTATCTTTTAAAAATTTCCATGATGGGGCCAGAAGATGGTGTGGTAGTTAAGGCACTGCATCCTCATGGCTGACCATGGTTCAAGTCCTAGACTCAACGTCTTGAAAATCACACTGGGCATGTGTGTGTGTGTGTGTGTGTGTGTGTGTCCAAAATCCGACTGGAAGAGAAGGGATTGTGGTGCAGCCATCCTGCTGGGAGGTGATTTCTCACTTTCCCTATCACTGTCTCTGTCTCTCTCCCTCTTCAGCAAGCACATATTCCCTATAGATAAAATTTTAGGGGAAAAAAATTCCATGATGACCACTTAAGCTGGCATTGGCAGGGGATTTTTAAGGATAGGAAAGAAAAACAAAACAGACAAGAAAAAAACACTGTATGTATTGTAGCACATTCCAATGCTAATGTAGTTAAAGACCTTCTGTGACAACTTCATAGCTAATATCATACTTTGAAAAACTGAATGCCTCTCCTTAGGATCAGATATAAGACAAGGATGTCTGTTCTCACCGCATGTATTCAATATTGTACTGGGGGTTCTAGCTAGTGCAATAAGGAAAAAAAATAAGCTATTAAATAGAAGAGAAGTAAATTTGTATTTGTTCACAGATAACATAATTGTCTATGTAGAAAATATTTCCTTATTTTCCTTATAGAAAACTCATAGGAATAAACAAAGAAATTCTAGAATTAATAAATGAGAATAGAAAGCTGACGGGATATCAGATTAAATCAAGACCTCTATTATATTTCTAAATATTAGCAGCAAAAACCCCAAAACTTAAATTAAGAAAGTAATTCCATCCATACTGTCTTTTACATAAATAAAATACATAGAAGTAAATTTAAACAAAATAAATACATGATTTGTACATTGAAAACTACAAAACATTGCTAAAGAATTAGACTGTCTAAATTAATTGAGGGGTACTGTCATAGTTTGGATATCCTGCCAAAATTCTTACATTGAAGCTTGGTGACATTGTAATATTAAGTGAAAACTTATTCCTTTCATATTGTCCCACAGTGGAGCTTTAAGATGGGAATATTTATTGTTGGTAAAAGAGTCTCCACAAATTGATCTATAAATAAAATACAATGCTTTTCAATAACTCAGCAAGAATTGTTTTATAAATTGACAAGCTGATTCTAAGATTTGTATCAAAATTGAAGGGATAGACCCTCAATAGTCAAAATAATATTAAAGATAAGAATAAAACACTTCTAATTTCTAAACATACCACAAAGCTACAATAATCAAGACTGTGTGGTACTGGCATAAGGGTAGACATGTAGAACATTGGATTAGAATTGAGAGGTCAAAACTAAACTCCTAGTCTTTGCCAGTTGAGTTTTTACAAAGATATCAAGACAATTCACTGGGGAAATAATAATGTTAACAAATGGTGCTGGTATAAGTGATTATCTACATGCAAAAACAAATGAACTGAGACTCTTATTTTACATTGAGTCTAAAATTTAATTCATGTTGAGACATAAGCTTAAGAGCTAAAACTATTAAACTATTTTTTAAAAAGTAGGAGAAAAGTTTTTTTACCTCAAATTTGTTAGTGTTCTTAGATATAGGACTAAAAGTGCAATCCATAAAGAAAAAAAAAAAACTGATGAGTTAAATTTTATACAAGTCAAAATTTCTGTGTTGAGAAAAATGCCACTGATAAAAATGAAAGGGCAAAAGTTACAGACTAGGAGAAAATATACATAAATCATATATCTGATAAAGGACTTGTATTCAGATAGCTACTCTTATAATTAAATAATGACAAAAAGAACAATTAAAAAATGGGTAAAAAATGTGTGCAGACATTTCACCAAAGAAGATAAATGAATAGCTAATAGGCAGATGAGAAGATGCTTATTATCATTATTCTTTAGGGAAACAAAAATCAAAACTGTAGTAAGACATGACTGTCTGCCTACTATTGAAGAATGACTACACTAACAAATTAAAAATACTAAGTATTTGCAAGGGCATAGGGGAACTAGAACCCTCATGCTTTGCTGGTTCTCATTTTTTTGAAAGCAGGTCAGCAATTTCTTCAAAAGTTAAACATAGACTTACCATACAACTCATAAGTTATATACTATTAAGACACTACCAAAGAGAAATAAAAACATATTTACACACAGGAAGACATGTATGGAGATGTTCAAAGCGGCACTACTTACAACATTAATGGACAAAACTAGAAATAATCCAAATATCCATTGACTATTGAATGGATAAACAAAGTGTGATTGATATGGGTTACATAATGGTTTGTCCCTCAAAGGTGCAAGTTTTGGAATTTGGTCTTCAGTTAAGGCATTGGGAAGTGGTGAGACCTTTAAGAGGCGAGGCCTAGGAGGCAGTGTCTGAATCATGGACTCATCATCCTCTTGAATGGATTACTGCTGTCTCAAGAGATGAAGTGAGTTCTAGTTCTTGTGAGAAGTTAGTTCCCATGACAGTAGGTTACTGAAATGAAGATAGCTGTCCTCAGGACTCTCTCTTTCCCCAAGCACCCACCATGCTCTCTGATGCTGTGGACTATATCGTTAAGTAGCACCAGAGGACATTCTCATGCCAGTTCAATATCTCTGAACTTTCCAGACACTAGAATTGGAAGCCAAATAGATCTATATTCTTTATAAATCACTCAGTCTCAGGTTATTTCTGTTAGCAATAGAATAGTGGAATAAGATGATAATACAGTCATATAATGGAATATAATAAAAAAGGAAAAAAATACCAATAACTATGCAACATGAATAAACTTCAAACACAACTTGCTGAATAAACGTGGGCAGATGGAAAACACCATATATGATATGATTCAATTTATATAAAATGTTTTAAAAGGCCAAATATATAGCAGATCAGTGTTTACCTAAGACTTCAGGTGGGAGTAGGGATTAAGTGTAAATGGGAATAAAGAAAATTTTGGGAATGATGGAGATGTTGTACTGGATTAGTGGAGATGGTTGCATAACACCATTAATTGACTAAAATCATTGCATTATACACATAAAATGAATGCATTTTATAGTATGCAAATTATTCCTCAATATAACTATTAAGAAACAAATAAGATCATTTCTGGTAGCTTTATATTAAGTGGCCATGGATTTTTTTTTTCTTTTACCTTAAGATCACTAGTTTGCATAGCTTTAAACAAAAGCCAAAGCACTTGAGGATTTCATAAAGGTAGTTTGAAGGTTTCAGTTAGTTCATATTTGTATAGAATTTATATTCCTGAATAGCAAGTCCTATTAAGGGATGATAATCATAGCCTGTATTATATCCTCAATCACTTTGGGATATAAAATCTTTTATCCATTTAATGTTCTTTCTCTAAACCCTTGTCTGGAGAGTTCTCACAACTTTTGTGAGAATTGGAACTAATGAATAGAGTTACATCTTATTCTTGCTCCTCTAACAGATAATACCTTCTCTGAGAAGGAACAAATTGCATTACAAATGTCCTCATTAATTCCTACAACAGGCTTGTTCAGAATAAAATAAAGTATGTCTTTAAAAACAGACACAGGTATTTCTTTCATTTAAAAAAAATTTTTACGTTAGTTACTGTACATCTATACAGCATACAAAATGAATTTTCCCAGCATGAATACACTGCATATTAGTCCAAAGATATTACCCTACACATAACTTCCCATTTTTGTTTCCATGAAATGTTTTGCTTTCCTCCCAACTCCCTGCCTCCCACCCCCATTGTCCACCCTCTTCCCACACTGTATGTAGTATCCACAGTTGTTCCCCATGCTTTCATACCTTCCAACCTTTCAGTCTCCGCCATAGAGTGCAGATATTTGGTACATATTAAGTGTGCACATATAATGCCTCTCTTTCACAGCCTGCCTTGTTCACCTAATATTAAATCTTACATATTCATCCACTTTCTAATAAATCCCAGAGTCTCATTTTTTAAATGACAGTAGCATAGCCACTGTGGAGAACTATATGACATTTTTGTAAAAACATACAAATAGAAATTCCATATGATCCAGAGATTCCAAACCTTGGTATCTACCCAACGGGCAGAAATACATTCAGTCAGAAAAACATTTACATATCCATGTTTATTGCAGCCTTATTCACAAATTCTAAGACATGGAATTAACTCAAATGTCCAAAACAGGTGAATAGATTGAAAAAGTGTGGCAAATATATTCTATGGAACATGACACATAGTTACTTCAAATCTAGCTACTTTTTAGATTTTAGAAGTTGGAGTAATTTTGATTTCAACACAGAAGTAGCAAGGAATTGCCTGAAAATTTTACCTTGGTAAGTTATATTAGTAAAACTTTTAAAATAATGCATTTATACTGTCCATAAAGTATGTAAAATTTACTATGAAGTGAAAAACAGAAAAAATAGACTTCAAATACGCAGATGAAAAGTATTCTACTTCAAGGAAAGCTGTAATTAGAAATGCATTAAGCTTAATATGAGTGGCATGTCTTCCACCTTGAAGAAAGAAAAATGTGTCGTCTACATTTTCTCTTTACAAAAAAAAAAAGTTTTATTCACTATGATTTTTTCAGCCTTAAAAAATGATCTAAAATACAAATAATTTCATAAGGAAAAATAAGCATGTTGAATAGAGAAAGCCAGACTTAACAGAATCCTCTATCACTTTCTTGGCTATCTATATGCTCCCCTGTAAACAGATTTTTCTATTGATTATAAAAATTGTATATGGTTAAAATTAGATTTTATGTGTACACTTTAACTCATCATTGGGGGAAGTTTTCACTACATATCATTTTTAGATTCTAGAGTTTTACTTTTAGAAGTACCATATACGTCCATGCAGTTCCTTTCTATAAGAGAGAGGTTGCCTGTGTTTATGAATCATAAGCAAATACTAATCATTTAATTGGATTTATGGGATAAAATTTAAGTGCATAACCATCCAGAAATCCTCTCCTTGACTCACAGGAGTTCTATTTGAATGAGAAATACAGATAGTAAATGTTAAAGATGTATTCACTCCTTCAAGAAACATTCATGTAGTGCCTACCGTGTATTAGATTATTAGATGTAAGGCAGGGTTAATAAGGAAGGTTTTTTTTTTTTTTTGAGAGATTTTCACTGTAGGGCGCGTGCGCTCGCCAGACAGACAGAGAGACACATAGAGACAGAAAGCGAGAAATCACCCCCCAGGGGGGATGGTCACGCCGCAATCCCTTCTCCTCTATTCTCCTCTCGGAATCTTGGGCACGCACGCACACGCGCCCGGCGTGAGTTTTAAGCCACCGGGTCCGGGACGCGAACCGCGGTCGACTGCGTGGGAGTCCAGCGACATAGCCATTACGCTAACTGCTGGTTCCCAGGAAGGGGTTTTGACGGTGTGGAGATGTCACTATTTTATTTATGGTAGAAGGGGGCAAAAGCATTTGAGTATAGAAATTGAGAGGACAAAAATGTAAATGTCTTGGGGAAGAGTATTCCAGAAGTGGGAACAGTAAATGAACAGTAAAGAGTCTCTGAGGGGGAACACATTTGTGATATTTATCAAAAGTAGGCCCTTGCAGTAAGGGCAAGATAAGCTGGGAGGAGAGAAAAGTAGATGAATGTGAATCACATGCTTTCCCTAACATATAGAACAACTTGTTTTGTTATATTCATTATTTTCACCTGGGGCCTGTGCTGCTAGAAAACAGTAACAGTTAAGAACCCCCAGCACCAGCTGTTTACTGAGAAATGGTGCAAAGAAACACCTTGCCCTATATGACTTATATAAAACTCACATATACCCCACATTTTGTTTATCAATGGCAAAACCAGGAACATACTTTCCTCACTCAATTCCAACTCTTCACCTAATAAATGACTAGGTGAATTGATTTGCTCCCACTAATCGATCAGAATACTATGCTATAAATCAAAAATTGGTTACGTCTCTTTTCCTCTTCTATGACCCTGAAATTTGGTTCACACCCAGGCTGAGCCAGCATACATTCCATCCTTGATAGCCCAACTGATAATAGGCTTACTTTAGGGTAAAGTAATAATAAAATAAACATTTTTAAAAACTGATCTTTTCACATCAGCCTCAGTCACCCTCTTTCCTCTGATAGGGTTCAGGAAATACTACCCCAAAACATGGCATCTTGGCATTGGAGAAAACAGCAGAATAAGGAAGGCCACTCTTAACCCTGGCATTCTTCCTTGAAGAAGATCATAAGACCTTCATTCACGAGGTGTTCTCCCTGCACCTGGAGGAAAAGAATAACCTTATCTTTGTAGATACAGACACAGAAGAGTCTGACCAAACTGTGCTAAGTTTTCCCTAGTTTATTAGCACTAGATCATATCCTCTTTATCTCTAGTCATAGTTCTCCATGACAGTCCACTGTTCTTCATCTTCGGCTCTTTATTTCTGAAGTCTTCCAAGTCATGTAAATTTTATAGTAAATACATTTGCTTGCTTTTCTCTTGTTAATTTCTTTTGTAATAGAATAGGAGCCTCAACCAGGAACCTAGCAACCAGTGAGGAAAAGATTTTCCCCCTTATACTCCATCTGGTCCTTTCTAGCCCCGTTTATCCTCTCTATAAACAAAACAGAACCCCAAACACTTTCTGCTTAACCTTGAAGACACTCACAGATCTCATAGTAGTATTTTCCCTATTGTAATAGCCTCCCTCTCCCGTACTCCATTATCTGTCTGAATAAAGTCATCCCTTACTTGAGTCCAGATATGTCTTTTTTTTCTTTTAAAAAACAATTTGCCAGAGGGCAGGTGTACTCTTTAGAGAGAGTACTCACATAAGAAAGCCCTGCCCTCTCCTCAGTCCCAGCTCCTCTATATCTCCCTCCTGTCAGGGTTGTTGGCACACATGCACATATGCCTGGCATATTTATCAAGACCCCTGGTCTGGAACTCCAACCACACAGACAGCCTGTATGGGATCCAGTCTTCTTTCCTCTAGGCCACAAGCAGGCCCCAGATTCGTCTTTATTTGACAATATCTAGAAGAGTATTCCAGGAGAGGGAACAGCAAGTGCAAATTTTCTGAGGTGGGAATACAGTTTGTGATATTTTAGAAACCACAAGCATGCCATTTTAGTAGAGACAGGAAAAGCTAGGCGGAGTAGATGAATGTGAATCACAAACATCCATAGTGATAGTCATTGCTTTCTCTCCAAGTCTTCCTGCCCTTCCATTTTTAAGAGTCCCTGCATTAAACCATTGTATTTTTATTTTTTAACAATTGCCTGAATGGCTCATAATTTATAAGGTTTAAGTAAAAATTAGTAGCACATGAACTATATAGCTACCAGTTTGTCTTCCCTAGCTGGTTTGCATTTCATCTTTATATGTTGCTTTCTCACTGTAGAGCATAAAGGTTTAAAAGCTATAGCTGGGTTTCCACTTTAAGCCAGTAGAATACCTCATCACCTAATTTCTTTTCCAATATCCAAGGAAATGAAACAAAAACAAATACTCATGATTAGTACCACATCCAAGGTAAGTGATATGAAAGACAAAATGCATTAAGGAGATATTTATGAAGGCTATAGCAATAGGGACAATATTCATTAGAGAGGAACTTCTCAAAAGAGAGTGGGAGAAAAACCTGAGGTTTTATAAAACAAGGGAGCTACTGAAGAAAGGTGGACATGAGTCTTATTCTGGAATATTTGAGAGAAGGTTGGTCCTTTAGATAGCCACTTCTTTGGACACAAAGGGGTTGGGGAATTCCTTAGTCATTGTTTTCCAGAAGCATAGATATCAGGTACAGATTAACATTGTCAGAGTATCTTCCAAGAGTGGAGGACAAAGGATGAAAAAGAATTCTAGGTCAGGTCTTCGGGACCCAACTTTTACTCAACCCCTCACCCCAGCCCCCAGACTATACTGGAAAACTTTAAATATATTCTGGGAATTCTCATAAAACCACCAACTTTAGAAATAAGGAAAACTAAGCATTCTTACCTTTCCTTTGTCTGGCTGTGGGTTCAGAAAAAATGGCCCACAATGGAAGAAGAAAAGCAAACACATACAGCTGACCCTTTTAAATGGAAATGATGATGCTGGGCCTCACAGAATTGAATGTGATTAGAATTCTGAGATTTGAGAACTATATAAAATATCAGTAGGAACATTCCATTCAAACCCCTGAACTAAGAGACTTGACCAACCCTATCAAGGCTTCTAGCAACCTGTCCTGGGTGGAGGCGGAGTTCACCCAATTCCCTTTTAAATTCCTCACCAGAAAAGCTCAGAGTTGTCATAAGTATTCAGTGTTTGTTCTAGCCAACACCTGAAGATTGGCCTCTGAACTCCCTTTCTCAGAGCACTTACTGAAAAGACTTGCAACTGGGAATCTTTTATCCTTTAGAGATGTATATGTTTCCTCTACAACTCAAAAGGGTCTTTCTCAAGAACCTAAGAGCCATTCCTTTGAAATGTAACCATCAGGATGGATAGGGCCTCTATCTCCCAGTCTCTGTGAGAGGGTAGGAGTCTAACTTTCAGGAATGATTGGCTTAGCAAACACAGCTGGCCTAATAGCATTTACACTGATGGAATCATTGTCTTAGTAATTTTTCATTTCCCTGACTGCTTGAGCAACACCTATTTTCACTCCCCCTTTCTATCCTCCTTCATTCCCCCTTAATACCATCACCTCCGAGCAAATATGAATAGACTTCTGCTCTTTCCCCTACTGTCAATAGGTACCAAATAAAATCTGATTTTCCTGCTTTAATAAATGTTTGACTTTGTTTATTTCTGGTAGGTTTATTCCTCTACAGCAATGGTATACTCTACTCTCTAAGTAGGAGTAAACACAAGGCATTTGAAAAATACTCAGCAGAGTAAGCTGAGCCTAATAACAGAGAAATCACTGTCTGAACTGAATTTTCCCTACCCTGCTATGATCTCAAGTGATGGATCCAGGAGAACGTGAAGGGGCGCTGGGGTGGAGTGGAAAGGGGGTATATAACCTGTCTTTAAACCATAGGTCAGAGTGAAACAAACATGTCTGTGTTATGCATGGTGGGAAAGGTGTTAAAAAATCATCTACGTGGCAATAGAAAACAAAATCTAGGGAGACTTGCGAAAGCACTGTCAAGATAAAAAGAAACAGCATGGTTACTATGGGAAGAGGAAGAAAAGAAAGGGAAAAGGCAGCAAGGAGGGAGAATTCCAAAGACAAATTAGGCAGATTAAAATAAAGTATAGTCAAAGGAGAAGGTAAATCCTCACCGATGCTTTACACTGGTAAACAGTTGGCTGTGTTGCTATAACAGGAATAATCAAGTCTGTGTAATTGAAAAAGAATGGAGGTTTCTATAACTTACAGTTTTGGAGGTAAAAGGTCAAAGAGTCATATCCGATGAGATTTTGCTTGGTGGATAACATGGTTGAGGGCATCACATGGCAAGACAGAGCAAGAGTATACACCTCTGTGTGCCTGTATCTGTCTCACTTCCTCTTATAAACCTGACAGGATTTAATCATGAGGGCCTACCCTGATGACCTTAATTCCAATTACCCTCCAAAGGCCCCACTTCTTATTCCAGAGTCAGATTAAGTTTTCACCCTCTTAATCCTGTCACAGCTGAATTTCATTGCCTGAATTTGGGGGGCACACATTTGAACCATAGCAACATTAAATAAAACTAGGGTTCGAAGATGACACAAATAATATGATGAAGTAAAAATGGAAATTGCAGATCGTAAGAAATAATATATCGGGGACCAGACAACTAGCAGTCAGAACAAATCAATTAAGAACAAATATCCTAAGGGGAATAAAATCAAAAGGACTGAGAATTGAATTACTAACATGGAGAGATGACTAATACAATCACTGTCATTGCAGGTATAAACAAAAACAAAGGGATTAAAACAAAGGGAGAAAAATAATAGATATAGAGGGTAGATAACTGTGATACAAAATAAAAATCTGTGTACTTGAAGTAGAAAATCCAATAACAAAGATTTAAACATATTAAAAAGTTTCCTGAAACAAAAGACCAATCCAGTTGGAAAAAGCATTATATTCCAGGAAACACTGAAACAGATCCTAGTTAAATTACAAATTGGGCAGATAAAAAATTATTTAGTCATCCAGACATAAAAATTAAATCACTTTGAAGGAGAAAACTCCATATATGACCACACATTTGCAAAGGAAACTATCACTAAAAAAACATATTACCAGATAAATGATCATTGTAGTATCAAGACTGCAGCCATTTTCTTTGCTTTGGTTGGTTTCTTTTATTTACGAAAGAGAAAAACACCCTTAACTAGAGTTTGCATTGACATCCTCCTCCAAGCCTTCCCAGTCAGCCAGGATGACAGGCATGCATGTGTACACACTGTCCCGGAAACTAAATTCTGATCCTCCACATGGTCTCCAGCACTGCAGAACATTATACTCTGCCACTAAGGCTGGACTGAGACCACAGCCATTTGAAAAAAAAAAAAAAAAAAAAAACACAAAACAAATTGGTAGAATATCCTTAAGTCTTTTTACTTAGAACTTTACATTATATTACATTATTGAATTCCAGATAATTAAGAATAAATATCACTGAAAGGGAATGAATAAAAATAAATAAAATGATTAAATCATTTTATAATAGAATTAATGCTAAAGAATCATGGGCGTTATCATTGCAGAGAATTGAATGTAGAATTTATAAATATTGATAACATAAAATGAGTATAGAGATCAATGGGTGGGTGGAAGAAACTCAGCACTAGTATTTTCATATTTTCATAGAATTGATCAACATTGTCTTAACTGAGATATGGATTTAAAAATATGTAATGACTGCAGTCTCTTAATGTTTTCCATATTAAAAAGTTCTATTTCTCAAGTTTAGAGAGCTCTTTGGGAATATAACATCTCTTGTCAAAGAGAATTATTATTATTATTTTGAGAGATTTTTTGCTATGGCGGCATGTGCACTTACCAGAAAGATAGAGACAGAAAAAAAGTGAGAAATCATCTTCCAGAGTGGATGCCAACCCCACAACCTTCTACACTCTCCTGTTGGAATTTTGGGCACACACACACACACGTGTTCAGGGTAAGCTTCAAGCTGCCAGGTCTAGGACTGCGGTCATACAGGTGAGTCCAATGCCTTAATCATTACACAACCCGCTGGATCCCAAAGAGAGTTATTTATTTGATACAAGACAGGCTTATTTTTGCTTTCAGTCTACTTTTCCTTTAATTAAAATAAAATTAATTTCAGTTAATTTAAAAATAAAATTGAAATCACATTATATCATAAAACAATAATACAATCAAGACATTGGACTGTTATTTTTGAACATTTTCACTGGGTTAATTTCGTCCAACTGATATTTTTTCCAGTTCTTATTCTACTTTTAAATAGTAATGACTAGTTAAAACTACACATGGTTTCACATGAGAGATTTAAGGATCAATAATAAATGGATGAAAGAATCAATAAGTGATAAGTTGATGTGAAAGGATGACTATGTTTGAATTATATTAAAGGTTCTTGAAAACAAACCAAAAAATATATATGTACACACACACGTTTGAGTCCTGGACCCAGTGGCTAAAGACATGTGATAAAATGTAAATTAAAATAAAGAAAGAAAGAAAAGAAAAATGTACTGATTTTTCCTTTTTTTTTAAAATTTGTGTTCCTGTGTCTCCATTCTACAAATTAGTAGAACAAGGTTAAGTCTGCGAGTCTCTATAGAAAGAGGTTGAGTGATTCTGATAATAAGTGGCATAATATTTGTAAATATGTTCTTTACATAGCAACAGTCTATGTAAAAGTGAAGCATTATTATGTATTTTGGAAAAAGACTGAGAAATCCTCTGTTTAAACCTTGAGTGCAATCACACTAGCCTCTTTTAGAGCAGAATGGTCACACTCATCTCCTCCTTAGTAAAAACAGCTCCCAGAGAATGTAGTCAGTACAGGCATGTGTGCATGTGTGCATGGCATGTGTGCCTAAGATCCAGAGAGGAGGGTGGAGGAGAAGGGATTCAGGCCTGGTCATGCCCCCTGTGGAGTAATTTCTCATATTCTGTCTCTCTCTCTCTCTCTCTGTCTGTCTCTCTGGCTAGCACACATGTCCTATGGCAAAAAAATCTCTAAAAATAAAAACAGGTGTTTGATATGGAATATATGTTATTCATGCGTGCATATCACTTTCCAAAATTTAATACATAAACATAAATAAGGTCTAGTTCATATTTACCTGCTCATATTTTTCAATTCTAGTGGAGAGCATGTAAGTAGTTGGTAATAATGCAGGTAAAGATGGATGAATGAAGTGGAAATTAACTGACTCCTTACAAGTTTATTTGGCAGCATCCTCCCACCATATATAATTATGAAGTGTGTAAGAACTTTGAGATAAATATATAAAAAAGAAAACTCGGGGCCAGCAGATGGCGTGCTGGTTAGGGGGCGCTGGACTCCCACATGACTGACCACGGTTCGAGCCCTGGACCTGGTGGCTTGCTTTCTCGCTTTCTCTCTCTCTCTCTCTCTCTCTCTCTCTCTCTCACTCTGTCCCTCTCTGGCCAAATTAAATAAATAAAGTTAAATAAAATAATTCTTAAAAAAAAAGAAAACTCATACAGATATATCAATGTCTTCATGATTCTCTTTGACAATATTAATTTTTATTTATTATTTTATTAGTTATTTCTTAAGTAATGTATGAGCATAGGTGACTAGACATTTAAAAGAAATCCCAAGACAGAAATCTTATCACAATCATCTACATGTGCATACATGTGGGTGCTTTGGTTTAATGAGCACACCAAAGTCATTAAGCATCTTATTTCTCTAGCAATAGGTAATGAATGGATGATATTTAATTGTTATAATATCTATTTTCAATATAGCAAATAAATATGTACTGACTACATTCTCTGGGAGCTGCTTTTACTAAGGAGATGAGTGTGACCATTCTGCTCTAAAAGAGGCTAGTGTGATTGCACTCAAGGTTTAAACAGGATTTCTCAGTCTTTTTCCAAAATACGTAATAATGCTTCACTTTTATATAGACTGTTGCTATGTAAAGAACATATTTACAAATATTATGCCATTTATTATCAGAATCACTCAACCTCTTTCTATAGAGACTCGCAGACTTAACCTTGTTCTACTAATTTATAAAATGGAGACACAGAAACACAAAATTAAAAAAAGTACATTTTTCTTTTCTTTCTTTCTTTATTTTAATTTACATTTTATCACGTGTCTTTACAGTATACATTTCTTTTTCCAACACAAAACCATGTATGTCGGTCAAGACAAGAATATTACTATATACATTATCATCAGCAAATAGCTTCTCATATTTTTGTCAAGCATATTTTTACCCATTTTTTTCTTTCCCTTTCCTCTCCCTCCCTTCCATACTGAACTTTTTTTTTTCACATTTTATTGATTCACAAATGATCTTAAAGTATGGACAAGGGTAGAATCTACTGACGAGTGCATTTTTCTACTACACAGGACCGTTTATTGGTCTCTTCTAAACAAGTTCCTAAATCTGTTTTCTCATAATCTTCACAATTATCTCAAAGCTAATGTATCCCTTATTTTAGAAAAGAAGAAACAAGCTCTATTTAGTATTATATAACAGCTAAGACTATAAAGAAACCCTGAATATAAGTCAATCCCCCTTCTCCCACCCTTTTTCTTCCCAGTGAGAAGGTTTTGTAAAAATATGAATGCAAATGTCCTTCGTTAGGCCCCACGGTGTTATCTGTTAAAGATATTTTGATCATCGGGTCTGGGGAGAAATGTGCACATATTGAAATGGTCTCATTGTAAGCCAAACAATATGATTGAAAGTATATACAAAAAACAAATAATAAATAATGTGAAAAAATTAAAACATAATAAACATAAAGAAAATATATGAATGCATTATTTTGTAGATGAAATCACCAAGACTGGACTTGATATATTGAAATGACTCAATTATATATTTAAATACATGTTATATATAAATATTATTGATTTGGGAATCAGCAGTTAGCATAATGGCTATATCACTGGATTCCCATGTAATCGACCACAGTTCAAGTCCCAGATCTGGTGGCTTAAACTCATGTCAGGCATGTGTGCGTGTGTGCCCAAGATCCCAAGAGGAGAATGGAGGAGAAGGAATTGCAGCGTGACCATCCCCCTGGGGGGGTGATTTCTCGCTTTCTGTCTCTCTGTCTCTCTCTGTCTGTCTGGCGAGTGCACACGCCCTATAGTGAAAAACTTCTCAAAAAATATTAGTGATTTAATACACTTTTTTCCTATTCATATTACAAGAAGCACATTTTAAAAATGATTTATTTTAATTTTTATTTATTTATTATTGTTATTATTATTTAATTTGACCAGAGAGAGACAGAGAAAGAAAGTGAGAAAGCAAGCCACCAGGTCTGGGACTTGAACCGCAGTTGGACATGTGGGAGTCCAGTGCCCCAACCATCATACCATCTACCAGCCCTGAAGCAAATTTATTACAACTCTTCACATCCATCTCTGGCATCATTATTAGTGGTAGACTGCTACATTTTTGGGCTCCAGTGAATCAAGCCATCTGCAATTGTGTAATCTCGTTTCCTTCTGGGATTGGCCTTATGGCTTGCTTTGACCAATAGAGCTTTAGGAAATATGACAAAAGCAAAAGTTTGACAAACACTTGCATAGTTTGGGCTTATCCTCCTGGACTCTGGGAAGTCAGATACCATGTTTTAATAAAGTTTGGGCTAGACCATTTAATAATAAAGATGAGAGAGCCTATCTTGGACATGAAAGTTCCAACCAAACTCCCAGATGCTTAGTGACTCCAAGCAATTCCATATGAAGCAGGGAGAAACCTTCCCCAACAAGTCTCACCCAAATTAAGAATCCTAAGCAAATAAAAGTTGTAAAAAGCAGAATGGTGGTTATCAGGGGCTAGGGAGGTAGGAAGATGTTGGTGAAAGGGTACAAAATAGACTGGAAAAATAAGTTTAAGAGATCTATTGTACAACAAGTAACTGAATGTAGTTAATGTAGTCTTTTATTTTTATATTTTAAAAATTATCTAGTTTTATTTATCATTATTATTATTTTGGATTCACCAGAGAGAGACAGAGGGAGAGAAAGGCGAAGTGAGAAAGCAAGCTGCTATGTCCAGGACTAGTGGTCAGCCATGTGGGAGTCCAGTGCCTTAACCATCATGTCACTACTGGCTCTAACAATGTATTCTTGAAAATTGGTGACAGAGTAGATTTTAAGTGTTCTTACCACAAAAATAAGTGCAGTAATGTATATGTTAATTAGCTCAGGTTAGCCACTCTACAATGTAAATATATTTTGAAACATCATGTTGTACATGATAAATACATACAATTTTATTTGTCCATTAAGAAGAAGCTGTGGGGATCAATAGCTGGCATAGGCTTACATCACTGGACTCCCACATGGCCAACTGCATTTTGAGTTCTGGACCCAATGGTTTGAAGCTCATGCTGGCACCTGTGCGTGCGTGCCCAAGATTCTGAGGAGAGAATAGAGGAAAAGGGATTGCAAAGTGGCCATCTCTTCCAGGAAAGGAGGTGATTTCTAACTTTTCCTATCACTATCTCTGTCTCTCTTTCTCTAGCAAGCATATGCACACTAAGGCAAAACCTCTAAAAGAGAAAACAAAAAAAGCTATGTTCTTTGGGCCAGCACGTGGCATGGTGATTAAGGTGCTGGATTTTCATATGGTTGAACACAACTCAAGATCCAGACTAGGCAGCTTGAAAATCATGCTCTGTGTGTGTGTGTGTGTGTGTGTGTGTGTGTGTGTGTGTGTGCCTAAAATCCCCAGAGGAGAATGGAAGGGAAGGGATTACAGCATGGCCATCCCCTGAGGAGGGGTGATTTCTCACTTTCCCTCTCTTTGTTTCTCCCTGATGAGCACATGCACTCTGTGACAAAAAAAAAAAGAAAAAAAAGTTGTGTTCTAAGCTGCTAAATTTTGAGATGACTTGTTATTCAATAACTAAATGGTATTTACAACTTTACTGCAATCACTCTTTGAGTCATCTAACAGTTTTCTGTTTCATAGCATTTATGCTTATTTCTAAGCTTTGGAATCTGAGTTTTATATTGTCACCAAAAATATTCCTCCATGTCCTAAGTACCCATTTCCACAACATGAATACAGTTTCAGTTTATTTATCCTGTATACCTGTTATCTTCACAACATAGACGTTTATTGCATAGCTTTTAAAAGGCACTTGTAAAATGTTTATCTACAAAGAGATCCAACAACTGTCTTTTTAAGGTTATAACCTAATAGCTCCTAAATCTGTTCAGAAATTTTTTTCAATATCCCAAAAGCACAGTGACCAAGGTATTATTGTATTGGGTTGTCGGGAAAGTCATGATGCATTTTTACATGGAAAAATACATCATGACTCCCAGAACGCTAATAGTTTCAGGCCAGTCTGTCTTCCTCAGACATGACTCTGTCTAAAAGGATATTATTGAAAGAATGCCTGATAACATCAAAGGCTTTCTAAAAGGAAGATTTGCTACTCAGAGTATGATCTTACGGACTAGCAATGGCCAACATCAGCTGGGAGCAGATGTTTGGACTATAAGCCAGGCCTACTGAGTCAGAATCTGCATTATAACAAAACTCCCAAGGAGATTTTTATGTTCATTAATTTTTGAAAAGCAAGAGGTCTGAAATAGGGGTATGAGAACTACTAGCCCAAGGATTAAAGTTGGCACACAACCTTGTTTTATAAATAAAGTTTTATGGCTATACAGCCAAATCCATTAATTTACATGTTGTTTATCACTATTTCCCACCACAATGGCAGATGTGAATATTTATGACGGAGATAATATAGGCCACAAAACCTGAAATATTTACTATCTAGCCCTTTCTGGAAAAAAAAAAAAAAGAGGCTGATTTCTGATCTAGAATATAAGACCATCCTGTATTTTTTTGAGAATAATTTTTAAGAAAAACCATCACATTTTAAAATCATGCAGTAGCTGAGACCTTGGGCTTCTACATTCTCTGAGACTCTGTTTTCCTCATGTGTAGAATAGTGACAGCAATGGCCACCAGGTGTGCATGTACGTGTGTGTGTATGTGTGTTTATGTGTGTGTATGTCTATATAAAATTTGATGGAGCCAGCCAGTGGCATGGTAGTGAAGGCGGCTGGATCCCACATGGCTAACTGCAGTCTGAATCCTGGGCCCTGTGACTTGAAAAACATGCTGGCCATGAGTGTGTGCATGCCCAAAATCCTGGGAGGAGAATGAAGGAGAAGGAATTGGGGCATGGCTATCCCCTCAGGGGGTGCTTTCTCACTTTTTCTTTCTCTCTGTGTCTCTCTCCAGCAAGCACATGCACCTTATAGCAAATTTAAAAATAAATAAAACCAGATGTATAGTTAAACATATAATCAGATATTTGAATTTAATATCCAGTATTAATTTGACTCCTTTTTCATTAAGGATATGGTTAAAGAGAATACATAGTCTCATTTGAAAACATGGCGCCTCTTAATACTACTATCAGGGAGCCATTTACAGAAGGGGATTTCTGCAATAGGAAGTGAAGTGCATTAACCTAGTGAATCTATACATACTTGATTTTGAACTCTCTTTAAAAATAAAGATGCCTAAATTTAATAGGTATGACTCTATTAATTTGCTGCTTTGATAGGCTATTTGTCCTCAATTTCACACTCGTAAATTGTTACTATGATCAAATCATTCTGGGAAAAGTAAAATCAATGACTGTATAATGTTAAAGCTGGTAATTCAATGAAAATATGTGGGGCTTTCAGAATGTAGCACATTGTAGACCGAAATCAAGAAGCAAAGGCTGATAAAAAGAATTTACTGCTTGGAGCTCAAGTGGGCAGCATGCCAGAAGATCAGAATGCAGTAGCGTCACTCTAAACCTTGTGTTGTTGGGCTATTAAAAATAGAGTAAGAAGCTAGATAAAAGTAACTTTGTGACACAGTGCAGTTCTGAGCTATTTCTTTTGAAAAGTGGCAAATGAAATTGTCTTTGTAAAAAAGAAAAAGATTGTCAGAGGGCATGTGCACTTGCTGGAGACAGCCAGACAGAGAGAAAGTGAGAATGCATCCCCCATGGGGGATGGTAACCCTGCAATCCCTTTTCATTCATTTCTCCATCCTGTTGGGACTTGGGGAATGCATGCAAATCCATCCAGTATGTTTTTCAAGCCCTTGAGTCTAGGACTCGAAACATGCAGTTGGCCATGTGGGAACCAGTGCTTTTACCATCAGTCCCCAGGCTGGTCTGATACTGTCTTTAATAGACAACAGGGAGAAAAAGCAGATCAATTTATTTAGAAGCACAAAGCAATGTGTGACATACAGACAATTTAAAGGTTATAGAAAGAAAGGTTGAGACTGGCTCTTGCTGGCAGTTATAAAAAGCAATGAAATAATACCGGTAATTAAGGATACAGATGGCATCTCCTAAGAAATCTCTGCAACGTAATAAACTATAATCAAAATCTAACTAGTCAGCAAAAATCCACCTTGAAACCTAACTGCAGATTTTTTAAAATTGTATTTTATTTTATTTTATTTTATTGATTTTTAGGCTTTTACCATAGGGCAAGTGCACTTGCTAGAGACAGAGAGAGACAGTGAGAAGGAAAGTGAGAAATCACCTCCTAGCGGGGGATGACTACACTTAAATCCCTTCTCCTCTGTTCTATTCTCCTCTTGGGATCTTGGGCACACATGCACACATGCCCATTGTGATTTTCAAGGTCCAGGACTTCCAGCTGCGGTCCACCATGTGGGAGTTCAGCACCTTAGCCATCATGTCACCTGCTGGCCCCTGACTGCAGATTTTTAACAGCTCTTCAGGTTTAAATGGACTTGGAAGGCTAGACAACGGACAATGGATGATTCAGTCATCTAGTAGGAGGGTTCTCATGCTTGGAGGGGCACCATAATCACCTAGAGGGCTGGGTAAACCACAGATTGCAGAGCTCCACCCTCAGAATCCCTGACTCAGTAGGTGAGCGATTAGACCCAAGAATTTCCATTTCAAATAAGCTTCCAAGAAACGTTGAGGCTGCTGTCTTGGGACCATGCTTTGAAAACCACGGGCTTAGATCACTCTGTGCTGGGAAGAACTGAGGAACTTTGACTCTCTACGTCTCTCATTCTAAATGTTTTAAACTCTCACGCAGAGATTATAAAGGCTACAGTCACTTAAGAATCAGGTAAGAAGTTGTAAACACCCTTTGGTCTAGGCCTGTTATAAAATAATTCTTTAAAATAGCATTTGGATCATGAGCTTAGCATTTCAAACAGCTGATGTGACCTCACTGTATAATCACTTTGTTATTAGAATTCATGTTAGAAGAGAAGAATTAGGCCAATTATTATCTTTGTCAAAATGAAGTTTTGGAAAGGGAAAGCAGTTTGAAGACTGCTTTTATCAGAACAGCCAACTAATTACTCAGAGTTTAAGTTATCAATGCATAATTTTATTTATAAATAATGTGACATTAATTTTCAGTGTACTTTGAATGCTTAGTATAAAATGTATTACTTTTATTTATTTATAAGGTGTTAGTAGTAGGTAGGTGATACAATTATGCTTTAAAAGCTATAGAATAATCTGACATGACACTCCAATTTGCATAATAAGCCACATATTTGTACTTTGGTTGCCAAATATAGAAATATATGCTTATGAGGTGCTGCAAAATTAAAAAAAAAATCCTCCTTCAAAAACAAAGACTTTTCTTTGAAAGATCTGTTTCTAAATATTTTATATGTTTTTGAGGAAACCTGAAGAAGTCAGTGACACGTGAAGTATGCAAATTTTAATAATCCTTTAATTAAATTTATGGTGGTTTGTATTGCTAACTAGGATATTGCAAAGAAAAGTTTCCACACCGAAATTGGTGTCATCACTGAATAAGACTAAAATCTATAATAAAACCCAGTAAGATTATGTCAGCCAAGAAATCAAAATAAAATAAAAATTTAAAAAGCATTAAAGCTTTATATGCTCTTACTCAAAGGAGTTTCTCATTTTTCAAGATTTGCTAGTGGAATGATAAAGTATTGTGAAATCTTAGTGTTGCAGAGAATAAAATAAAAGAGGAATGATGATAATATTGAAAATGAACTGTGCCTAGGCCAGCTCAGTGGCTTTGTGGTTATGAGGAATGCCCAACTGCACTATTCATCTCCTGGTCCAGGACCAGCAGTTGGCATAATGGCCATGTTGCTGGACTCCCATGTAGTAGACTGCAGTTCAAGTCCCAGACCCAGTGGCTTAAGCTCATGCAGTGTGGCCATGCCCCCCAGGGAGTGATTTCTTACTTTCTGTCTCTCTGTTTCTCTCTATCTTTCTGGTGAGCGCATGCACCCCATAGCAAAAATCTCTGTCAAAAAAAAAAAAATCTCCTGGCCCCAGCAGTTTCAAAAACACACTGAGCATGTGTGTGTGCACATGCCCCAAATCACAATAGGTTGGGGACATGGAGAAATGGAAGAGAAGAGATCGTGGCATGACCACACTCTCTTGCCCTTCTCTCTATCTCTCTGACAAGTACATGTGTCTTTTTACAATAGAAAAAAAGGAAGTGAACTGTGCACATGGTATTATAGACAGTAGAGAGGACAGGTGGAAGATGGGAATAGAAGTAGTCCATATCCATAGTAAGTGAAGAACATTCTCCAATGCCACAACATACTAATACAAACAGTTTATACAGGAGATAATTGAGGTGTAAAAAGAAAGAAAAAAAAAAACTTTCTCCTTAACAGCCCTATCTAGTTGTCCAAGCCACACTTGCATATTCAGCTCTTGAAAAGGGGAAGGAAAAGATGAAGTTAAGGAAGTATGATAGGGGAAATCTTGCAAGAAGAGTAAAGTTCTTAACTGCAAGTGATGAAAATCTTGCATTAAATGCCAGTGAGGGAAGACAGTAAGTAAATTTCCTCTCACATATCATGAAACTTGTAGGTAGAGTGGGCTTTAATTGTGGTACTGCTGAAAATTTTGCCTTTTGCTAGTTTGGGATGCTTTTAGACTTCTCAGCCAGAAGAACTGTGAGTCAAAATAAATCTCTATTCTCTTAAATTTACTCAGTATATGGTATTTTTGTTGGCGACACAATCGTGGTGTAAGACAGGTGGTGTTTTCCATGTTTCCTCACAGTAAAATTACTGTATTTCTCTCTGCAATTGATAATTTTATTGTGGGAGAGAGTTTGAGGTTGTCTTGTTACTTGTGAAGATATTGCTACTCATCAAACGTACATTCCATTTTAGTAGCCATTGATGAGTCCCGCTTTGCATCGAAAACATTACCCTTTTCCTACATCGTCCAAAGTTTAAAAGAATTAAGGGTTGCCCTTCAGACCAGGTTCCATGGATTAAGTTGCAACCAGAACAGATCCTGAGATAAGGGTGTGGGCAGAAATTCATTTGGGATGTCATCCTGGGAAATGAAAAGAGGCAGTGAAGAAGAGAGACAAGGAAAGGAGAAAATTCAATGAAGGGTTTATTAATGAGCAAGGTATGCATATGAGAAAGTGGCGCTTAAATTCCCTGATAACCTTCTAACAGCACACACAGAATGCATTTCAGAATTGTCTCACTAATTAATGAAAATGTTGGGGGTATTTACCCTCCACTTCTGTATCTCTGAGAGAATTAATTTTCCATTACCTCTGGCTGTCCTATGCATAGATCAAGCATTCTCTTGTGGCCAGAAAAAGCCCTTGATCAGAGAGACCCAGGTGCTCAAGGTAGGAAGCCCTGTGCAGTGTCTAGCGAATAAGCAGGCACTCTCCAGGATAGTGGAAGGGATGTGGGTGGGGCATTGAAAGTGCTTTTTATACTTATTTCTATCTTGAATGATTAAAACAAATGATCTGAAACAAAAAAATTGATATAAAGGTATTTCATTAGCAATTATGAAATTCTATTTCCTTTGCTATGCTTTTATCAGTGCTTTCCTTTCTCCCTTCTTGCCTTCCTTCTAAACCTTTATATTAAACTTTTTTGGATTGACTTCTTATATACTGTTAGAATTACATATTTTGGTGATATTTTAGCATATATAAGTGCCTAACACTCATTAACAGCTTAGTAAATCTTAAATAAACTACTAATGGAATGATAGAATGTTCAATTCAATGAGTGGATGTTTGAATCCAATTATGACTGTAAATAACACTTTTAGAGCATTTTAGTTTACAATAAATTCTTCTTCCTTCATGTTTAGTTGCATGTTATATTATCTTTTCAAAATAAATACCTAAATTTTTGTTTGGTTACTAAGGGGAATTTATAAGCTATCATGTCTTCAGACATTTTGCTATTTGAACACATTTTCTAGATAAAATGTAGTCTTTTTTTATTGTTTTAGAATTATATTTCAAAATATGATTTAGTTTACTGCTTGGTTTATATTATTATCAGAAAATTTTGTCTGTGTTTGGCATGACATTTTAAATACCACTGAGAAAATAAACTAAAACCATATAAATGTCCTCACCTTTAGGGAATTTATTTTCTAAAAATATTAAGATAAATATTAAAAACATGTAAGACAATTAAAAATACTTACCAATGTCCCTCCATAGCCTTCCAGAGTCCTGATGTGCTCATTCTAATCTCAAGTAAAAAATGTTTACCTTCTACATCATTTCAGTGGTTATCTTGTAAGAGCTAGAATCATTGACCTTTAGAGATGGACAGAACCCTACAGGTAACAAGGTTAAGTTGTGTTTAAAGGAGAGAAACCTTAAGGCTAGGAATTCCCAGAGATGCCTGTCATAACACAGCCGGTTAGAGGAAGTGTTATAATGGAAACGTGGGGTCCTGGATTTCTTATTTTAATAAAGTGTACATATATGGACAAAAATCACTGAAAGAAACCTTTATGTACATATTTCGCTACTAATGGTGGGAGGCATTTTCTTGATATTCTTTTCTACTCTGTAATCAGTATATCTTTTCTGGGTGGACATTAAGAAAATAATAATAATAAAAAAACTTAGTTCATTTGTTTTCCCCCAAAAAACGACAGTACAAAGGTCTTTAGATGCTTTGTTCAGAAAGACCTGGGGAAATTGAAAGCATTTTCAATTCCATTATTTGGAATAACAGCCAGAAATATTCTAGCAATAGAACTCTGTGAAATAGTCGAGTACTGTTTTGATTCACATATAATGATTTTAGGTACCACGCTGCCTTTTAAACTGCAGCTATGTGGTCTGGTTATCTTGTGGCAATAGTCAACAATGTCCTGGTAACCCTGATCCTGCATAGCAGTCGACAGATGATAATCCTTCAACTCAGTGGCACAGGATGTGATTTTCTTCAGATACATTTTTCATACAGTAACCTTTAGTTATTTTAAAACTAAAATGAATGAAATATCAAATTATACTCACAGAAAATATAAACAATAGACATCTCCAAACACCATCTATTATATTCCAGGTTAGAATAGTGTTTAAAGTACAGATGGACTTAGAATTCAAATGATTGGATCTTTTGTCAGTTATATGACTGTGTGCAATTGTCTAGCCTCCGTAAGCATCAGTTTTCTCATCTATAAAATGGGACTAATAACAGCACATCCCTCAAAAGATTGAGAAGATTAAATGAGATAGTCTATGTGACATGTTTAGTACATATAATGAGGTCTTGATAAATAGTAATTGTTAGCATCATGACTTTTAGAGCAGTTTCAACAACAAGACAAACAGCAGGCAATTCAGTGGTGGAAGGCAGGGGTGCTGCAGGGTTGATGAAAGCAGAATGAAATAATTTGACAAATACTGCTGCTCTAACGTAATTGAAATAGTATCATGAGGTTAGGCTTTTTTTTTTTTTTTTTGGAGAGGTTTTTGCTACAGGGCACGTGCATTCTCCAGAAAGACAAAGAGGAACAGAGAGACAGAAAGCAAGAAATCACCCCCCAGGGGGAATGGCTATGCTGTAATCCCTTCTCCTCCATTCTCCTCTTGGGATTTTGGGCATGCACACACACTCGCCTGGCAGGAGTTTAAACCACTAGCTCCGGGACTTGAACCACGGTTTACTACATGGGAGTCCAGTGACATAGCCATTACACTAACTGCTGGTCCCTACTTCCCTTCCTTGTATTCTGATATTCTCTTCTTACTTCTCTATTTGAAGTTTAGATCTTTGTCACTTTCTTTCTTTCTTTCCTTCCTTCTTTCTTTTTCCTTCTCCATAGAAAGGAGTTGTGCTGAATGTCTTCAGTTGTCCATCTTTCATTCTCCTCCGTTGCCTTATTTTAGCTATCATATTTGAAGCTTCTATTAGCTCTTTCTTATTCTCTTTCAACTTTTTCTTCTTGTTAGTCTCTGAATCATGAAATCCTCTTGCTTATTTTAGCATATTGATATACTGATGGAATTTTTGTTTTCACTTTCTTCTTACATTTCTTACATCATATTTTGTTATCTTTTTGCAACAAGTTTTTCTTTCTTTCTTTTTAGAGGTTTTTGTTATAGGGCTCATGCGCTCACCAGACAGACAGAGACAGACAGAGAGACAGAGAGTGAGAAATCATCCCCTGGGGGAATGGCCATGCCGCAATCTCTTCTCCTCCATTCTCCTCTTGGGATCTTGGGCACATACGTGCATGCGCTAGGCAAGAGTTCTAAGCCACCAGGTCTGGGAATCAAATTGCGGTCTACTACATGGGAGTCCAGCGACAAAGCCATTATGCCATCTGCTGGTCCCTAGGTAGTTTGTTTTTAATCTAAGTTTCCTGTATCAGAAAACTATCTCTAGAATGTATCATGATCTTTGTTTGTGTCTTTATATTTAAGCACTTGTTTAGTCCAATGTGTTGATAACAACTGAATACCTGAATCTGGGTAACTGATTAAAAAAAATAAGGCTTATTTAGCTCATGGTTTTGGAAGTTCAAGGTTGAATGGCTGCATCTGGTGATGGTCCTTGTTAATAAGACTCTGTAGATTCCCAGGTTTGCTTCAAGACATCACATGGCAAGAGCTTGCATGTGACTCCATGTTTTTTTTTTCCTGCCTTTCCTGGGATCTCTCCTTCTTATAAAGCTACCAGGATGCAAACATGGGGGCTCCACCCTGGTAACCTTATCACCTAATCACCTCTCCAAAACTTCTCCTCTTGATATCATAGTCAGATTAACTCTGTATCATCTTAATATTGTTACAATAGGAACCAAATTTTAATACATTTTTTGGGACACATTTAAATCAAAGCAGCATTAAAAAACCAATTGTTATCTCAATATGCATGGGGATTGTTGATTGGGATTTCCTCTGAAGCAGTTGGCAAACGTTCTCTGTAAAGTGTCAGAAAATAAATATTTTAGGCTTCCTAGGCCACATGTGTTCCATCACAACCACCTAACTCTGCTGTTGTTTTCTGAAAACAGCCATAGATAATATACAAATAAATGGGCATGGCTAATTTCCGATACAACATTATTTACAAAAACATGCTGTGGGCCAGATTTGGCCTGTATACCAGAGTTCTAGAGCAATTAGGGGAAGAAATGTATTTTCCTTATTGTAAAGCCTTTTATTTGTGAACATTCAGTTTCTTCAGAGAAGAACTCTCATATCCTATGTGAAAGCATTTAGATAGTAGGTTGGCAAACCTATGGAGTGAGCTGTATATCTCAATATTTGTTATGTAGGCTACGCCTAGATTTAGGTTATATACTTCTTCCATGGTTCTAGAATCCAGGTTCTCTGATGTTTGTTTCCTCCCCAGAAAAGTCTCTACCATCCCAAATTTTGTGATTGGGTAGTCACCTGACTCTTTAACCTTCCTCCAAACCAGCTATTACCGTCAAATCCTATGCCCTCCAGCATTCTGCATATAGACCTGTTACTCATCAGTGTCTTCCTCTATAGTGCTTAAGGTTTAGATTTCCTGGCTTCCCTTAATGAGGTAAAACTCTTCTATTGACTTTTTTCCAAAATTTGGATGATATATATTGTCGAATCTTATCCTTGTTCCCTTTTCTCACTTTCTTTCTGGTTTATACAATTTTCAGCTTCCTTACTGACATTTTAATGGAGTTTTGGGAGGGAACAGAGATACATGCATATACTCAGCCTTATTTACCTAGAGGTATGTGAATTCTTTTTATAAAATGGTAAGGCTCACATAATGGAGTGAACTGTAAAAATAGAGTGCATCTAAGTTACGACAGTCAGAGGGAATATTTAATTGCATTACACAGTAAGTATTGGGCAGTGGTTGGTGTGGTGGTTAAGGTGCTTGACTCTCACAATGGCTCACCACAGTTTGAGCCCTGGACCTGGTGGCTTCCTTTCTCACTTTCCCTCTTTCTGTGTCTCTCTATGGTGACTATAGAAAAATTTTAAAAATAATAATTAAATTAAACTAAATGGAAACTGTATATATTCATTAAAAAGTATCATGACATTCATATTTTTGCATATCAGTAGATCTGTATTTAACCAGGATTAAGTCATCAGTTTAAACTTCATTTCCAGAATTTGAGCAAGATTAAAAAAAGGAAAGAGAGAAACATTCTGCAAAGGCATCTTGATTAGAACACATAAAACAGATTACATGAGCAGAAGTGCATCCAACACAGAGCATGGCAACTGCACTGTGATTTCCATGTTGGGCTAATTCATTCCATGGATGCAGAGAAGTAGTTGAAGGATTACACAAAGCATACTGGAGAGAAGTATACTTGTTAATAAAATAAGTGATTATCATTTTACTTTAAAAGTAATTTGTATAGAGTGCAAGTTTTTGCATATTGTAATACTCATTGAGAGAAATAAATATCCCATTGCAAATCATTTTTGAAACTCGAGAAGAGAAACAACAAAACCTAGATAGACAAAGAGAAATGGAATACTATTCAGCCTTAAAGAACAGTAAAATCCTGTCATTTGAGACAAAGTTGATGAACCCAAAAGACATAATGCTAAATGAAATAAGCCTGACTATGAAAGACAAACCCCATATATCCCTGCTTAACATACAAAGTATCCTTACTTGTTAGTGGAAGCTAAAGGACTGGGTAGCATAGTAGTAGAAAAAGACATGGTAGACACTAGAAATTGCATGGGGATGGATGGGGGTGGTTCAAGAGGAATTGGTTAACAGATACAAGATTGCATGTAAACGAGTGGAACAGGTGATAGAGCAGTGCACCATGGTAGAGTAAAAAACATCATTTAATATATACTTCCCCCAAACCCAGTAGAATGGATCTCTAATGTGCACAACACAATGTAAAGTTAAATTTTGAGGACAGTGAATATGTTTATTTTGTTGATTTGATCATTACATGCTGTATACATGCTTTAAAATTGCACACTTTACAAACATGTACAGTAATTATATTTAAATCAGAAATTACATGAAATTTGGATAGAACTAGAGCTATCTCAAGTATACCCATTTCATGATACTCAATAATTCCTTATCCCATTAACGATGTGGCAAATATTTATTGATTACTGTGAATTTTTTTTTTTTCAGAATCAAAATTAAGTCATTTGTGTCAACCCTGACTAATTGACCCAGGAAGGCCATGAGGGAGGTGTTTTCTCAAGCTAGCATGCCTGATAACAAGAACTATTATTTAGAGTACACTGCCAGGACCATAATTTTGCACAAAGACCACGACAACCTGACATGAGGACTACTTCTGTGGAAACATCTGCCCAGAGACTGCTTGTCTAAACTTGCCATGACATCACTCTTGTTATTCATCCCAGCTGCCAAGATAATTATCTATAAGCAATTAGTATAATCTTCTCTTGTCCCCTACCCTCCCACTTATGATTTTTACCTTTTAAACCTGTCCTAGGATATTAAAACCTGTGATCGGGACCAGCAGATGGAATAATGGTTACATCGCTGAACTCCCACGTAGTCAACTGTGGTTCAAGTCCTGGACCCAGTGGCTTAAAACTCACGCCAGGTGTGTGTGCATGCATGCCCAAAGTCCTAAGAGGAGACTGGAGGAGAAGGGACTGTGGTATGACCATCCCCCCGAGGGTGATTTCTTGCTTTCTGTCTCTCCAGTGAGCACACTCGCCCTGCAGCAAAAATCTTTCTAATGCACATCTGGACTGTACACTGGTGCAGTCCTCAAACGTACACTCAAATTCTTTATGCTTTACATGTTTTCTCTCAGTTTTAGGTTGAAATTACCTGATATAAGCAGAAATGAATGTTGTAAAAGAAAACAGGGATTTCAAAAAACAATAGCCTGGGACCAGCAGTTGGCATAATGGCTATATCATTGGACTCCTATGTAGCCAACCATGGTTCAAGTCCCAGACCCGATGGCTTAAACTCACGCCAGGCACATGTGCATGTGTGCCCAAGATCCCGAGAGGAGAAAGAAGAAGGGATTGTGGCGTGGCCATCCCCCTGGGGGGGTGATTTCTTACTTTCTGTTTCTCTGTTTCTCTCTGTCTTTCTGGTGAGCACGCACAACCTGTAGCAAAAACCTTTAAAAAAAATAGTGAAAAAAATAAACGAATAAACAAACAAAAAAACCCACCCCCCCAAAGAAAATAGCCTGGAGTTCACATTCAAGATTAAGCATAGTTTACCTATAGATGGATATGTGGTTGGTAGCTAGGTAGCTAGGTAGATAGATAGTAAATATGGCAACATTATTTAAAATAATTCATCTTTATGTTAACATCTTAAAATTTTTTTTTAGTTATTTGCCACAGAGCAAATGCACTTTCCAGAGAGAGACAGAGAGAGAGAGTGAGAGGGAAAGTGAGAGAAATCAACCCCCAGGAGGGATAGCCACACCACAATCCCCACCACAGTCCCTTCTCCTCCATTTTACTCCTGAGATTTTGGGCACACGTGCACACGTGCCTGGCATGATTTTTCAAGCCCCCAAGTCCAGGTTGAACTGGAACCATGGTTGGCCATGTGGGAGTCTAGCACCTTAACCGCCACACCACATGCTGGCCCAAACATCTTTTTTAAACATTGAGAAATAATATTTTCTTTACTTTGTCACAGTAAAAACCGATGAAGTAACCTATGACATGTTCCAGCAGTATCTTCCAGGTCATATAGGTATCCAATACAGTTTGATCGGGTGGAAAGGCTGACACACTCTGAGTATTATTATGATTATTATTTAGACTTTTGCTATATAGGTCGTGTGTGCTTGTGGAAAAGACAGAAAGAGAGGGAAAGTGAGAAATCGCCTCCTCTCTGAGGGGATGGCTATACCACAATTCCTTCTCCATTATCCTCTTGGGATTTTGGGTATGCATGCACACATGACTAGCATGATTTTCAAGTTACCGGGTCTTGGACTCAAATGGCAGTCGCCCACGTGGGAGTCTAGTGCCTTAAGCACCGTGCTACTTGCTGGTTCCAACCCTGGATATTATTAAAGTTTACTCTCTAATACAGATGTTAACTTGGAGCTTTAAATGACAAACTTATTAAGTAACGCCTTTTGCAGAATATTAGCCTTAACATGATTTATTCTTGTTTAATTTATTAGTGCTCAGTACAGTGCTAGTGCATGATACATTCTAAAGGAATCTTTGCTGATTTGATTTTTGTTCTTTGCTTAGACTAATTTAATAACATCCTAGAAGAAAGCAGGAGCTCAGTTTGACCAAACCGTTCATATTCTTTGTCCACTGTTGTCTTTTGAGGCTTTTTGAAGCAAATTTACAAATAGAGGTTTTATAAAGAAACATCACTATTACTGAAAACATGTTTTTCAATGGTTTAAAAGCACTAGCTTGTCAGGAAGAAGTATTTTAGTTCTTTCATAATTAATTTAATTTGGCTAATGTCCATTTGACTCAAGAGACAAGTTACAGAAATCATTAAAACATATACAAGCACTAAAGACAAAATATGAAAATATCAGGACCTACATTATACATATTGTAGATTGATAAAAAGAAACTACTTTGAGTTAACTGAGGCAGCATTTTTAACATTTCAACAGATACATTATTTTTCCTATACATTTTCACTGACACTATGGCGTCAGTATTGTCTGTTTCCAAGCAACCTTGGCAGGATCTTACATTTTTCCATATTTTGTGTGTATACTTCCAAAAATGTTCCCTTTTTTTATATATGCACCTCCTAATGCTTGTCACTTGTTGATCTTCAAGACAAAATAGACAAGGGCTTGATTATATGTGGCTCTTTTTTTGGTGACTTCTCTAGTTCTCACTAATTAAAAACATTGTTTCTGAAAAAGCATTTCTCAAACACTTTATCCTCATAGCTCCTCTAATCAAAACCCTCAACTGTGCAGGATATTCTTTCCACTGTAGTCAAATTAGACTTAAATGGGTTCAACTGTTGCTTTTCCACATCCCCAACCCGCTAACGTTGATTTAATCAACCATGGAATAAGTTATTCGCTAATCCTATCTCATACAAATATGCCTTTTGAATTTCTGTTTATATGAGCATAATTTTAGATGAACCTTTAGATTAGTCTTTATTGCACTTGTAAGTGAAAGTCATATGTAATTTTTCTCATGTGAATTAATTACAATCATATTACATGCAATAATTTGTCTTTGCTATATATTGGGTCTTCCAAAATGTCATGACGCATTTCTGTATAGAAAACTATGTCATGACTTTTCTGACAACCCAGTATTTTCCATTCAAAACACTGGGTTATGACACATGGGAAGATAGAAAGTTATATATAGAGGGGCCAGCAGGTGGTGTAGTGGTAAAGGTGCTGAACTCTCACATGGTTAACTGCAGTTCGAGTCCTAGACCCAATGGCTAGAAAATCATGCCCGGCATGTATTCATGGATGCCCAAAATCCCAAGAGGAGACTGGAGGGGAAGGGACTGTGGTGTGGCCATCCCTCCTGGGGAGTGATTTCTCACTTTTCCTCTCTCTGTCTCCAGTGAGTGTATGTACCCCAAGCCAAAAACCTTAAGAAAAAAGAAAGAAAAATATATAGAGATTTTTTTCTGCTATAACCCAGCTCTGCTAGAATTAATTATTCAAGCTTTTTGATTCTGCAGGTTTACAGACCTCAGCTTCTACTCACTCAGACTTTCTACTTCACTGACAATGTTCTAAAAACACTTTGGAAATTAATGACTACAACTTTTTTATTTTCCTAAATAACCCTTCATGTGAACTGATGAAGGAATTTCTAATCTAGAGCACTTGTACCACTGGGTGAAGCAAAAGTAGAAAGGGGGGCTGGACAATAGCATGGCAGTAAATGTGACTTGGAACACTGACCCAGATAGGAACGTTACAGGTTTGCTTGCAGACACGTCCTTGAATATACCAGGAATGGATGTGCCCCTGATCTGGGGCTGGCTAAAACTAGGACTAGCTGAAGCAGAGAGTGGATTGTATTATAAAAACCCTTCTACAATGCTATTCTCTGTCTCTGTTTCTCTATCTCTCTCTTTCATGGGATAAATGAATAAACTTTAAAAAGTTATTTTTAAAAAAGCAAAAATAGGACCATCAGATGGTGTAATGGTTACATCACTGGACTCCCACATAGTCGCCTGTGGTTTGAGTCCCAGACCTGGCGGCTTAAAACTCATGCTGTACACATGTGCATGTGTGCCAAAAACACTGAGAGAATAGAGGAGAAGGGAATGCAGTGTAGCCATACTCCCTGGAGAGTGATTTATCACTTTCTATCTCTCTGTCTCTATAGAGCACATATGATCTGTAGCAAGAATCTCTCAAAAAAAAAAAAGGCAAAAATAGTGGCTTGTCTTATGATTAGTTGTTTGAAAAATCACATGTAAATCTCAACAATTTTCATATTATGAGGTCACACTGCTCAAATGAAACCTGATATTTCTTTGTTTTTCCTAGAAGTCTTTGCATGTTGTCAACTGGTTATTACAGCTTACTTGGGGTTGAAGTACAGAACAGAATTGAAGGTATTAATGTTAGAAACCTTGGGGAACTCTGAGATAGCATAACATATTTCATAATGTGCCCTAGATATGTTCTATGGACTGATTCATGACTCTCAGAGATTACCAGGTAACTGATTCTTTAGTTGCATCATATGTGAAATTTAGGCATGTTTCTAGACAAGTCTGTAGTTACTTTGGAGAGTTGAGGATAATAGAGATTTTTTTAAAAAGCTATTTATTTCCTCAATGAAAGAGAGGGACAGACAGACAGAGGGATAGGCACTCCCAACAGGATCTTCATCCCATGATCCACTCCCAGTCTCAGCCAGCCTGGATCACAGGCATATGCGTGTGCACCCAGGGTGCTGGGCGGGGGAGCTCCTGGGATGTGAATCTAGGCCCTTTCCCATGTGTGTCCAGTTGTGTTACTGTTTCATCATGGCCAGGCCCACAGAGAAGTTTATTTCCCAGTGTTCTACACTTCTATGGCTTCTGAGAATTGGATGTATATTGTAGAGTTGAGTACGATGAGGAACTACTGATGCAAATGAATTGACATCCCTTGTATATCCAGACACCACTCCATATATATTTAATTCAGTTTATGTATATAAAACTAAGCACAGAACAGGATATTCAGGTTTCCTTAAGCTCTGAAGGATCTCTACCTCAACTATCCCTAGTGTGTACCTGTATGATAAGGATTGGGGGTTCATGTAATTTGGTATTTTACTCTAACTACACTGATTTCCTTTTGTGATAAGTAAAGCCCATTTTATCTATCCAATTCATATTAGTGCCCAATTGTTCCATGAATCCAAGCATAGTTTACCTATGATGATGTAATTGTCATGTAATATTTAAAAAGAGGAATATTTAACCATAAAATTGGTATTTTGCTTTTTAAAAAAATGTGCCAGAAGGCTCCTGTGCTCACTGGAGAGGCACAGAGAGAGAGGGAAACAGAAAGTAACCCTCCATTGGGAGTGATCATGCCACAATCCCTTCTCTGCCATCTTTCCCTCCTTTCAGGATTTTGGGCACACATGCACATGTCCATGGTGTTTCTCAGGTTGCTGGGTCTGTGCAGTCAGCCATGTGAGATCCAGCCACCTTCCCACCACAACACAGGCTGGACCAAATGTAATATAATGGGTTGTCGGAAAAGTTGTGACATATTTTTTTCTATGTCTTTCTGTGCAAAAATGCATCTTGACTTTTCTGACAACCCTATGTATATGTATATGTATGTGTGTGTATATGTGTGTGTAGTTTTTAGGTTTTATTTTTTCCAAAGGGGCACATGTACTTGCCAGAAGGAGACAGAGAAATGAGAAATCACTCCCTGGAGAGATAACCATACTGCAATCCTTTCTCCCCCTTTCTCCTTTGGGATTTTGGGCATGCAGGCACATGCCCAATGTGATTTTCAAGGTGCTGGGTCTGGGATTCAAACCAGGCTTGGCCATGTCAGAATCCAGTGCCTTAACCACCATGCCACCTGCTGTTCCCCAAAACTGCCATTTTTAAAAGTAATGGTATAACAAATAAACAAAATAGAAATGCCATCACAATGAATGAACTATATTAAGAATAAAGTAACTTGTATATTATATGATAAATGTTTTAAAAATTGTTTTCTTATATACATTTATTTAAGAAAGTGATAATGATAATAGAAGAAATACAAATGGGTATTTTTGGAAGATCATTGCATCCTTTTTGTGTATTTAAATTTCTGTTCTTTATTCATGATAGAGTACATGCACATGACGGAAAGAGAAAAAGAGAGAGAGAGAGAAAGAGAGAGAAGACTCCACAGAGTCTACTCATGCTGTGATCCCATTCCTCCAGTCCTATAGTGTATCAGATCTTGGACCCTCACATGCATATCTGGTGTATTGCAGGCTGAATGGGTCACAGATTTGAACTGCCATAGCCATGTGGGATTTGGTTTCTCTTGAACAACCCATTGCAGCTGCACCATGCCATGGATCTGATCCTGTGTTATTACATTGCATTTTATTTATTTACTTACTTATTTATTCATTCATTAAAAATTTTGGCAAAAGGTGACATGATTCAAAAGAGACAGACAGACAGAGAGAGGAAGTGAGAAGGCATCCTCACTCCCCATCCACACATGGGGAGTGTTCATGCAACAGTTCCTTCTTCATTTTTCCCTCCTTTAGGAACTTTGGGCATGTATACACATGCACCCAGTGTGTTTCTCAAGACATCAGGTCTTGGACTCAAACCACACAGTTGGCCATATAAGATCCAGCTGCTTTAACCACCTTGTCATGGGCTACCCTCTTGTGTGGTATTTTAAATGAGAAGACACCCATATCATCCTTGGGGTATAATTAAAACTCTGCGGTCAAAAATTTCCACTGCTACCCTGTTACCAAAATTAGAAAAAAACATTACAAGAAAAGAAAACTATAGATTTGTATCTCTCACATCTAGTTGCAAATCCTTAAAAAATTTTAGCTAGAGTCTAGCAGTATGTATAGAAAACAATGTCTTATACCCAAGTGAGTTTGAGCCCATGAATGTGATGTTTATTTAACAGAAAAAATAAATCAATATAGTTTATCATATTAACAAACTATTGATTTGTTTATTTAGAGATGAAGTATCACTATGTTGTTTAGACTGGTCTCAAACTTCTGATCTTTTTGCCTCAACCTCCTGACTAGCTGGGACTACATGCATACACTTCACTTGGATTTTTTTTTTTTTTTGGAGAGGTTTTTGCTACAGGGCACGTGTGCTCTCTAGAAAGACAGAGAGAGACAGAGAGACAGAAAGAGAGAAATCATCCCCCAGGGGGGATGTCCATGCTGTAATCCCTTCTCCTCCTTTCTCCTCTTGGGATCTTGGGCACGCACGCATATGCGCTCAGCGTGAGTAAAAGCCACTGGGTCCAGGACTCTAACTGTGGTCGACTACTGGGGAGTCCAGCAACATAGCCATTATGCTAACTGCTGGTCCCATCACTTGAATTTTTAATAAAACGTATAATCAACTCATTAGATGCAAAAAACGAAAAAAAATTTTTTGGGGGAAAATTCCACTATCCCAAATAAATAAATCATAAAGGCCTTCCTTAACCTGACAAAATAACATATACAGAACCCAACAGCTAATATCATACTTACTGGTAAAAACCAGAATGTATTCTCACTAAGATGATGAAGAAGACAGGGTGTTTACTCTCAATGATTTTATTCAGCCTTGTACTGAAGGGTATAGCCAGTGGGATAAGGCAAATAAAAAAATTAAAGGAATATTAACTAAAAAGTAAGATATACAACTATATTTTCAGACAACATATGGGAAAGTCTATATGGGAAGTCCTAAAATACCTGGAACTAACTTTAAGAAAACATGCATTTTTTTCCCTGGCATTGCAAACTATAAATCATAACTGAGAGAAATGAAAATACACCTAAGTAAATAGGTTTCAATTTACATTTTCCTCATGCCTGTAATATTGAGCATCTTTTTTCTGGGCTTATTTACAATTTATAAGTATTCTTTGGTGTAGGGTTTATTAAAATATTTTAGCCATTTTAAAATGTAAATAATTTGTTTTAATAATTTCAGAGTAAAAAAAAAGTTATGAAAATAGTGGAGTTCCCATATAACTCATATCCAATTTCCACTATTATTCATATTCTACACTGTATCCATATGTGAGAGATTTATTTGTAAAATATTGAATCATAAGTCCAGACAAAGATACATACTTAAATGTTCAAACCAGTTAACAAAAATTCTCCCAAACTAGATATAGTCCTACTGTTCGGCAAAACATGAATTGATAAATTATTATATTTCATACAAAGGAACATTAATCAAGAAAAACTGATACACTTAGCAATACAGATAAATCTCAAATGCTATATGCTAATCAAAGGAATCCAGACGTAAAAGCTTATATATTTTATCATTCAATTTATATAAAACTCTAGAAAATAAAAAAGCATAGCAAAAGTAAAAATATTTGTAATCACCAGGCACTGGGGTGAAGGAAGGAGACTGAATGAACAGAGAGACCAGACAAAACTTTGTGGGGACCTGGAAAAATTTTGTATATTGAGTGTTGTGATAGTCACATGAATCAGCACTTATACATGTGTTCTAAAAGAGTGATCTCATGGGACCAGCAGTTGGCATAATGGCTATGTCACTGGAGTCCCATATATGTCCATGGTTCGAGTCCTGGACCCGGTGGCTTAAACTCATGCCAGGCACGTGTGCTTGCATGCCCAAGAGCCCGAGAGGAGAGTGGAGAAGGGATTGCGGCATGGCCATCCTCCCTGAGGGGTGATTTCTCACTTTCTGTCTCTCTGTCACTGTCTTTCTGGTGAGCGCATGCTCTAAAAAAAGTGATCTCATATACACAGAGAGTAGAATGGTAATTAGCAAAGGCTGGTGGAGAGATGATGAAAGGGTATGAAGTCTCAGTAAGACTGGATACGTTTTAGTGAACTATTGCACTGTATGGCGACTACGGTTAGCAGTAATACTATTGCTATTAGTTAGCAATAATACTATATATTGCAATATTGATTAAAAAACAGATTTGTAACATTCTCAACAAAAGAATGATAAGCTGATGAGGTGACGGATATATTACTTAGTTTGGTGTAATCTTTCTGCAATGTATACGTATATTAGAATATCACATTGTATCGTATGAGTGTATACAGTCATTAATTGTGAATTTAAAATAAAATTTCAAAAACCTCATAGAAGTGTGTGTGTTTATAATGAGTGAGCTATAATACATGTAAAAATATCTCAATAAAGCTGCTTTCAAAAATAACGTGATGGGTGTTTTTGTGATGGAAGTTATAGAACTGCAGCATAAAGGCACAGAGGAAGACATGTTCTTCCGCCTGGATGTTCAAGTAGGCATCCTTGAGGAGGTGACACTACCTTCATAAGCCTTGAACGATAAGAAAGATGAATAGGGAAGTCAGCTCATAGCCCTGTGGTTAAGCACTGTGCATAGAAGTCTGGATCCCACATGTCAACCGTGGTTCAAATCTCAGCCCCAGTGGCTTGAAAAAAATGCTAGGCCCATGTTGCATGCATGCCCAAGATCATGATGAAAAGGAAAAATATAGGGAAAAGGGATTGAAATGTGATCATGCCCGATTAAGGGGTACAAGGATATCACAGGCATGAAATAGGCCTGTCCAGGGCAATTGAAATGTATAGTGCCAAGGACCAGCAGGTGGCATGGTGGTTAAGGTGCTGGACACTTCCACATGGTCGATCACAGTTCAAGTCCCAGAACTGGTGGCTTGCTTTCTCACTCCGGCCCCTATCCCTTGCCATGTGTGTTTCTCTTTGGTCCAATTTTTAAAAAATGAATAAAATAAAATAAATAATTCTTTTTTAAAAAAGAAATAAATGTATAGGGCCAAAACAAGATGAACATGACCAACTCTAAGCTAACATATTTTTGCTTTGCAGTCTCACTGAAAACATTACTTTCCTGTTTCTAGCAAAACCATAGAGTTGATTCTCATTTTGGATTACCAGTACATTCCTGATACAAACCCTGTGGCTGGGAAGACACAATATACTGACAGGTCAGCTCAAGATACTTGCTTGCCTCCAGATCAATGTAAGCCCAACAAATTCCAGAAACAGATACGAACATAAAGATTTGAATATAAAAAGGAAAATCAGAAGAAAGGAGGATGGGCAATAGGTTAACAAACAATGGTGTTCACAGTATATATTTTCATATTATTTCATTTACATATACATATTGATTAAATAATTATTAGCAATTTTTAGAAATGATTGTTTAGTCTTTATTACATATTGAATTAATATGTCACATTGTGGTTAGAAGTGCAATAAAATTTAATATATTTTTCACGAAGCAATTAAAAACACATGATTGAGGTTGTGAACTAGTCAGAGGAATGGATTCTATACTGTTACTTCTCAAAAAAATTGAGTTTTAGTTGTAAGTGGTAAACATTTTATGATATCACTCACTCTCCCTTTATTTGCCACTGTTGCCTTATCTATATTTCATGAAATTTCTATTAACTTAGCTCTACTTTTTTGAAATGAATCCACTGAAATTATGGTTATGTGTTTTCTGGAGTGTTTGATTTTCCCTGTCAATCAAGATTGTAAGCATGGCTTGTAATATGGGCATGTAATGATTTATCCAACTTATTTCAGCCACTTCATATTGTTTAAAATTGAGAACCACAGGAAACTCCTTTCTTTACCTCTGACTCATATCACTTTTCAGATGTTTCCCTCTTTTCATTTAAAAAGGGGAGTTCTACACATTGGGAGACATTCATCTAAATCTATATTGGAGAAGCAAAGCAATATGAGAAAATTAAGAGTAAAACCATGAAACTGATGCTCCTGGTTTACTTCATTTTACTTCCTTCCCAGGGGTGCCAAAGCAAATTTGTTCTGTCCTAGGCTCGCCTATTTTCTTTCTTCCTGTGTGCTCTTCTTGGGTGATTTTAATCCACTTGTGTTGTCAAAACGCCACTGATATACTGTAGCCTCCCAATTCTCCTTCTATCTCTAGTCAGGGATTCTTTTCTGAATTCTAAATCCATTGGCCATTGGCTATACCCACCTATATATCCTAACTACAATACAAACATAACACGCTCCATATGTTTAACACAGTATCTCTGAGTCTCACTAATCATGTGAAGTAGTCTTTCTCTCAATGAAAGAACTTAATCCAAACCTAGTGTTCATGCAAGAATCTTATAATACTTTCTTCTTCTTTATACCCATACTGAACCCCCCACATTATACACTAATAATGCATTAAATATTTGTAATACATTTTTCCAACCCTAGTGTTTTTACTATAGCTCTGTTCATCATCAATCGCCACCCAGATTATTGTCCACTATCTCAGGTTGGTCTCCCTCAAATTCATTCTGTATGTTAACGCTAGGGAGATTTTTTTTTTTTAGAGATATTTTTGGTATAGGGCACATGTGCTCACTGGAGAGACAGAGAGAGGCAGAGAAACAGAAAGTGAGAAATCACCACCTGCCGCAGGGGAGATGCCCTTGCTGCAATCCCTTCTCCTCTATTCTCCACTCGAGATTTTTGGGCATGCATGCACACGCAACTGGTGTGAGTTTTAAGCCACTAGGTCTGAGACTCAAACCACAGTTGACTCCGTGGGAGTCCAGCAACGTAACCATTACACCATCTGCTGGTGAGGGAGATTTTTTAAAACGAAATATGAACTTTCAATTCCAGCTCTGACAGAAGAATTGGGGGATGCCAGTGTTGTCATTGATAGTAATCAGAAGAAATTCAATAAGAAAATATCCACTTAGGAGGCTAAGATCCCTGAGTGAAGAGAAGTGCAGAGAGGTGAGCCAATATTCTCTAAGCTCCTTTCCCTATTCATCGGGCACTTCTTGGCACTAGCTGAGAGGCCAAGAATTCTTTCAAAAAGCTGCAGTCAAGGAGTAAAAGAGCTAACAGAGTTTGGCAATCTCTTGGGGCTTGAGAAACAGAGTTTGGGACTGAAAAAGCAGCCAGGACTCATAGGGCTGAGATTTGGTAAAAACAGAGGTAGACAAGTGACCCCCAATTCTTGGCAATGCTGTCCTCAAGGCATTTGTTTGAATCTTATAAGCAGCTAACTAAGCAGAAAGCTGCATGTTTAGATTATCTATGGTTAAGTAACAGGCGCTCTTAATACCAAGTCAGTTAAAATAACAGCAACATTAATTTGTTCATGATTCTGCTACTTGAGAAAGGATTTGGAAGGGACAGACTGTCTCTGTTCTACTCATTGTCAGCCAGGGCTGCTTGAAGGCTGGTGGCTGGAATCAAATGAAGGCTCATTTCCTTACCACTTGCAAGTCTGGCAGTTGACACTGGTATTTAGTTGGAATTCTACTTCTGTGGAAGCTGTGAGCTGAGCATTTTCCTATGGCCTTTCTATGAGACTGGCTTCTTCACGGCATGGTGGCTTTGATCTAAGAGAGAATATCCCAAGAGGATGAGTTGGAAGCAATTCATGCTGCCTTTTATGACATAGTTACAGAAGTGACATAGCATTGTTTCCATCAGAGAGGCAGGGGGGCTAAGATTCATAGGAATATAGACCTGACCTCTTGATACCAGCATTAAATTTTAAGAACATATAGGATGGGATATATTGGCTTTATTATCTTTGAAAAATGCACTATGTTTCACTGAAGAAAAGCAGGACAGAATGCAGAATTTATACTAGCTACCTTAAAATACTTTATATTAGTCCCATAGTGCTAAGAGAACACAACTGAAATTTAGCACACAGCAGAGGAGGACACATCTAGTAAACCTACTAGGCTCTAAGCTGGGATCCATGCTGGATACACACCAAAAGTGAATGTAAAACTAAGAGATGGAATCTCAGGCAAATTGCAAGTAGACTTTCAGTTAATTCAGTTTCTGGTTGAGTTACAGTAATGTGCCTTTACTCTTTTTATTTTTTTTTCTCTCTGAAAACATTGCTAACTCTATTGGGAAAAGATAATATCTTCTAGAGCCTTTACACTTTTTTATATACAGTGTCTGGTATGAAGTAAAAAATTTCCAGGTCAAAGTATTAAAAAGTGTATAAATAAAATTATACTATAGTAACTTTCTTATGATATTAATTTAATATAGACTATGATAAGGTAATTTAGTGTTGGAACAAATAATTCGATAAAAAACAGAGGAAATATAAGGAATTATTAAAATATATTTGGTTAATCCTAAAAATGAAGAACAAAGAATATAGAGGACAAATAGCAAATAGAAATGTGGTAAACTTAAATTCAACCATGTCAAAAATTACATTAATGGTTAAGAACTCAAATTAAAAGGTCAACTTTTAGACTGAAAAAGAAAACAAGACAAAATTTCATGATATTTGCAAATAATACATTTATAATTTGAAGACAGAAACTAGTTGAAATGAAAGAGTTGAAAAAGATATACTACACAATCATTAAGTATAAGAAAGATGTCGTGGCTATACAAGAATCATTACTAGAGGAACCCGCAGTTAGTGTAATGGCTATGTTGCTGGACTCCCACGTAGTCGACCGTGGTTCGAGACCCAGACCCGGTGGTTTGAACTCACACCCGGCGCGTGCGCGTGCATGTCAAAGATCCCAAGAGGAGAATGGAGGAGAAGGGATTGCGGCGTGGCCATCCCCCCTGGGGGGAGGGTGATTTCTCGCTTTCTATCTCTCTGTCTCTGTCTGTCTGGCGAGTGCACATGCCCTATAGCAAAAACGTCTCCAAAAAAAAAAAAAAAAAGAATCATTACTAGAGATAATAAAGGTCACTTTACCATGACAAAAAGATTAATTAATCAAGTTTATACCTCCTAATACAACTTCAAAACACACGAAACAACCTTAACAGAACTAACAGAATAAAGGAGATTTAAATACCGGTAGACATGATGCATCAGCCAAGTGCCCCTTGAACAAAAGACTTGGTGCCCCAGTTGTTAACTCCCTTGGATTTTCCTTAGCAGCAGAGAGCCACCATATTCAAGGACATGCTTTAACCTGGGACACCCAGATCCAATTATTGATCATGATAGTAGCCCACATATAATGGCTAATCAAGGCCTTTTGACTCACGGGAAGATTGTTCTGATGGGCATGTACATTCCACAGAGCCCCATGGGCTTTTCTGAGGTTTTGTTGGGACTACAACACAATTTAACTTCTCATAGAGTCCTAGTTGTCCTGAATACCTTTAATAGTTCTTATTTTCAGTATAATAGAAGCCAAACTTCTAAGCAAGACAGAAATATCATGATCTAATCCCTTCTCCCTTTCCAACCTCGTCTTTATCAAGGTCTTATCTCTCACAGCTTACATGAAAATACTTCTAATTCCCTCAATGACCATACTTTTTCAAATCTCCTGGCCCTGACCTGCTTAGTTATTTCATCCTAAAATGGCTTCTAATATTCTTTTGCCTGATTATTTCCTAGTCAGACTTCTATGGGCAGTCTTTAGTGGTCCATTCCATCATCTTAGGTGTCCCCTGTATTGTTATCATGGTTCCTATAGCTTCTTTTTTTCTTTTTCTTTTTTTTTTTTTTTTGAGAGGTTCTCGCTATAGGGAATGTGCACTCGCCAGACAGACAGAGAGAGACATAGAGACAGAAAGTGAGACATCATCCCCAAGGGGGAATGGTCACGCCACAATCCCTTCTCCTCCATTCTCCTCTCGGGATCTTGGGTACACATGCACACACACCCGACATGAGTTTTAAGCCACCGGCTCTGGGACACGAACCGTGTTGACTACGTGGGAGTCCAGCAACATAGCCATTATGCTAACTGCTGGTCCCTCCTATAGCTTCTTTCAACTACCTTACATTAATTGTATTCTATAACATTTCTAGCATTATGTCCATCTCTCTACTGGATATAAATTACTTGAGAACAAATGTCCCTGCTCATTGAACGTTGTGCCCAAAATGGTTAGTATTCCATTTCTATTTACTGAACATTGGACTCCTTGTGTGAAACATCCATCTATGGGCTCTGCAAGGGCTATGTGATCCGGACTCCATTTCTCCCAAATTTGATGTTTCCACCCAGAATTAATGCTGGTATGTTTCATAGTAATGATGGAGGTTAGTTAGAGTCTAGTTAGAACAAAAGTAGACCAATTATTTTAAAATAAATTATTTAAAGAGAAGTAATTAATTTTTAATTATTAGAAAACAAAAAAACTGAAAAGAATTTTTTTTTTAAATCCAGGGTCTCACCACATCATAATTTTCCTTCCTCTGTCTCTCAGCTATGATCACAAGCATGTGCCACCATTGCTAGGTGTTTTTTTTTTTTTTTATTCTTTTTTTTATTAACAAGGTCTTGCTATGTTACCTATGCCAGCCTTGAGCTCATGATGCTCCTGTTTTAGCCTTTGGAGTTACTGGGATTACAGGTGCAAGCCACTGTACCCAGTCTTTTTTTTTTTTCTTTGAGAGATTTTGCTATAGGGCATGTACACTTGCCGAAGAGACAGACAGAGACAGAGAGATAGAAAGCGAGAAATCACCCTGCAGGGTGGTGGTCACACCGCAGTCCCTTCTCCTCTATTCTCCTCATGGGATTTTGGGTATGCACACATACATATCTGACATGAGTTTAAGCCACTGGGTCTGGAACTCAAGCCACAGTAAACTGCGTGACAGTCCAGCAATGTAACCATTATGCCATCTGCATTTCCTGTACACAGTTTTTATGTTGGATCAGGGATTAAACATGGGCCTCCTTTGTAGTCCCAGCCTGTTAAGTACAGTATCCTAGCAGTGGCACCATCTTGGCGAGTGGGCCCAAAAGGGTAATCTGAGGTATTAGAAAGGCAGTAATTATATTAAATGAGCTACCATCCTTATGATTAGAAGAAAAAAGACAGATTAAAATATTAAAATTTAGAAGCTTAAAAGTGGGTTCCCATAGAATAGTCCTTTCTTCTTCTTCTAGCTGTCTTCCTTCCTTCCACCTTGAGCTATGTTGTTTTCTATGTTGTTTCTATGTTGTTTTTCTATTATTTGTAAAGCCTAACATGGAGTAGATTCTAGCAGAAATGGGGCTTACAGACTCTCAGCCCAAGTATCACAAAGCAGAGTATAGAGGGATAGGTTTGAAGTTGCAAGGCAATGGCTTAACAATCCGCACAGAGGGTAAGGGGGTGAATATCTGAACTAGAATTTCTGAAGCAGAACCTTCTTCTGCTCTACTAAAGCAGTCAAGGGCCAGTTCTTCAACTGTACTCAAATGTGATTTTAATCTTCAGAAAACTAAATGACAAAGGTAAATGTTTTTCCCTAAATTCTAAAAGGACATCAAGCTTCCTAGACATCCCAGAAACAGAGCTGGATAAGGAAAAATATTTTGGTAGAGGGCAATGTCAAAGGAACTTCACAAACATTGGCTAACCTGAGCTGAGTGGAGGGCCTATTGACTTAGGTAGGGACTATAATGCTAACCACGGTGACTATAATGTTTATGAGGCAAATTACATGAGCCAGTATATTTTCTACTACTGTTAAAAATATATCCTTGTTCATAGATAATATTTCATTTAATACTAGCTAAAAGATGTAAAGTAGTTCTTTTAAATGAGTAATTGGGGCTTAATTGAGACTATCAACTCAAGAAGGACAATATGTTTATCATATGTCATGTTATTTTCAGTTGTTCTCACTGAAAATACAACTCATACTTATCCTTTTTCAACTTTGATCAATTTAACCAAGATTTCAATAAAATTTATTTTCTAAGTTTTATAGAAAAACAAATCTGATTATCTAAAAAAAGCAGTCTGCTTTTGCTATAATAGTGAGAGTACTAAGAAATCGCCTGTTATTAAAAAATTCCATAATAAAGACAATTGTTTCAAGTGGAAAAGTGTTTTCACAGTCCAAAATGTTCAAGACTAACAATAATGAAATTCCCTTTCCAGTAGCAATTTCAATAATGAAGGCATGTGTGTATATGTGTGTGTGTGCTTGTGTGTGTATTTACCATTAGAAATGTAACAAACCCAGCATATGCTCATATTAATTCTGGTCTCATAATGATGCATTTAATTTTTTAAAAAGCTTCATTAGTAAACATTCCTTATTATAACTACATCAATCTTTATCATTTTTCTCACTTGTTATGCTAAAATGCCCCCAAAAATCACTTCATTTGCATTATGAAAACTCTATGGTGTTTCAGAAACACATGAGTAATGAATTTGTATGTCACCTTATTTGGGAGACAATTTTCCATGGGTCTCTTGTGTTTCTGTGCTTCTTAAGCAAGTGTGATCGCAATTGCCTTTTGTTTTCTACGATCTTTTCAAAGATGTTTTGCAGAGAAAACAACCTTGAGAAACAGAGGTAGTGGTAATTCCTGAAGAAAGGGACATTTATGCTTACTTCTCACTACAAAAGACTCAGGTTCCCTAAATAAGGTTTCTCCCCTCTACAGCAACCCACTGTTACATGTAGGTATCATCTTGCCTTCTTTGTTCCCCTGTGGGAATTTGGGCTTGGGAAACTAGGAAAAAACAATGCTAACACTCTGGTTATTGCTTGTATTAGTTCTTTACTGTTGCTGTAAAAAATATTACCACAATTTTAGAGACTCAAGACCACACAATATTATTGGGTTTTTTAAGAAAGTCATGACGCATTTTCACATAGAAAAACACAAAAATACATCATGATTTTTCTGACAACCTAATATTAGCTTATGGTTCTGAAAGTCAGAACACCAATGTAGGTATCAACTGGCAAAAATCAAGGTGTCGATCGGGCTGTGCTCCTTCTGAACTCTCCAGAGAAAAATTCATTTCCTTGCTTTTACCAGTTTCTCAGTGCTGCCTCATTGCTTGGCTCATAGCCCCCTTCTTTCATCTTTGAAACTCACAAGCTAGCACCTCTCTGGCCCAGATTCAGTCCTAACATCTGTTTCTCTGACTACAGGCAAGAAGTAGTTTTCCACTCTTAAATTCATGTGATTAAATCAGACTACCTTGATAATCTAGGATAAACTGCTCATTTGACAGTTTCTGATCCAGTACTCTGCTGTCTGCCAGCATCTACAAATTTGTAGCAGGCTAACTTGTTAGCGTGAAAGCAGAGTAAAATTTCAGACCCTTCACAGTTCTTGAAACCAGAATTCATAGTTTGGAAATGGAATTCAATCAGTTTAGCAAACATGTGCAACTACCACTTAAACGATGCTTATTATGAGTCCTCTTTTAAATGTCCATGGCTTCTTTAATACATTTGTGTTCAGAAAGCAGATGCCCCAACTGTCCAGGCCCTGAGAACTAAGGAAAATTATTAAGTGAACTTGAAAAGTATTCTCTAAGCCAGTGGCTCTCAACATTTAGCATGTACAAGAATGTCCTGGGGAACTTGTTTAATAATCACATTCCCATTTCAGCTCCATCCACCTAAGATTCTACTCTGGATTTAATTGCAGAAGTCTAAATTTTTAATCAGTGCCCCAAGTTATTCTTATGTAGATGGTCTTTAAAACACCCAGAGAAACAACCATATGGGTCCTTGCTTTGAAATCTAGTTCTTGGTTTTTTTTTTGTTTGTTTTTTTTTTTTTTTTTTTAAATGACAGAGTATGTGTGCCTGCCAGAGAGAGACAGAGAGAGAAAGAGAGGGAGGGAGAAAACACTGCCCTCCCCATGGAACATGGTCATACTGCAATGTCTTTTTCTCCACTTCTCCATCTTGTTGGGATTTGGGGCACACATGCAGATGCATATGCACCTGAGATTTTTTTACTTTGCCACGGCTTGGACTTGAACTACGGTTGGTCATATGGGACTTGGTTTCCTTAACTGCTGTGATATAGGGGTGGCCCAGAGATGTAGATTTCATTACCAGTTACTTCGCATACTTTAGTCATTATATTTCTCTCTACTTGGACTGAAAATATATCAGCTGGGGCCAGCAGGTGGCATAGTGGTTAAGGCACTGGGCTTCCACATGTTGACAGGGGTTCAAGTCCTGGACCTGGGGCCTTGAAGCTCATGCTGGGCATGTGTGAATGCATTCCCAAAATCCTAGAAAGAGAATGGAGGAAAAGGGATTGTTGTGTGGCTATCCCTCCTGGAAGATGATTTCTTACTCTCCTTCTCTCTCACTTTCCTTCACTGTCTCTCTCCAGTAAGCACAAATGCCATATGACAAAAACCTTAGGAAAAAAAAGGAAAAGTATCTGCTTTAAATGAAACCCTAGAATCATTATAGCTATCAGTATACTCATTTTTCATTCACACAGGAAATGTTTCATTTAACAGTATTGTGGCCTGTAACTGGTCTTTTCAATGACACCAGAGACCACTTGAAGATACCACATTCCAAAAGCTCCCTATGTCAAATTTTTCTATAGGCATCGTGTTTGTGAATAAAATAAATTTTTTTCAGTTTATCCTAATTTATATTTTACAGTCAGTTTTGGAAATGATCACCAAGATTCATCTTGGGAAGATGTGCACATTGATAGCATTATTGAATACAAATAAACTACTTCTGAACACCATTTTTATTTTCACTTTATTTATTTATTTATCTATTTATTTATTTTTGGAGAGGTTTTTGCTATAGGGCGCATGTGCTCACCAGAAAGACAGAGACAGAGAGACAGAAAGTGAGACATCACCCCCTGGGGGGATGGCCATGCTGCAATCCCTTCTCCTCCATTCTCCTCTTGGGATCTTGGGCACGCATGCACATGCACCCATGCCCAGTGTGAGTTTAAGCCACCAGGTCCAGGACTCAAACTGTGGTTGACTACATGGGAGTCCAGTGACATAGCCATTATGCCAACTGCTGGTCCCTTGAACACCAGTTTTAAAGAAATGCACACACAGCTAGGCTAACAGTTTACTTGAACTTGGAACATAGCGATGGAGCAAGAAATCAGTCAAGAAGTTAAGAAACCAAACCTACAAAACTTCTTGCACATATGGAAGTGTCAAAGCTTCAGTCATTTACCTAGCCTAAATGTTCATAAAATTACACATGGATGGGACCAGCAGTTAGTGTAATGGCTATGTTGCTGGACTCCCATGTAGTCGACCGCAGTTCACGTCCTGGACCCGGTGGCTTAAACTCACACCGGGCGTGTGTGCGTGCGTGCCCAAGATCCCGAGAGGAGAACGGAGAAGAAGGGATTGCAGTGTGGCCATCCCCCCTGGAGGGTGATTTCTCACTTTCTGTCTCTCTGTCTCTCTTTGTCTTTCTGGTGAGTGCACGCACATGCCCTATAACAAAAAAAAAACACCTCTCAAAAAAAAGAAAAAAAAATTACACATGGATATTTAACACCTTACCCCAATTGTTATTTTATATATGTTAAAGAGGATTTGAAGCTCTTTAGTGGAAAAGATACTTTACATTACTTTTGTAGCTTGTATAATGTGGGGGAAATCATGGCTGTATTGTCAAAGTTGTATTAAGATAATTTTGGAGGGATACTTCAGGAAGATCAATTTCTACACACATATAATTTTTCCCCCTGGGCTTCCTGTTAATTCAAGTACATAAATCTCCTAATTTGTTAATTCAACTATATTAAAAGTTCTAATTTTTAAAATTGTGCATTTCATCAGAAACTAGAATCTACTTATTCTCAAACTAGAAGTTGTATCTTTTTTTTAACAAGGTGTTCTTGTTCTGTCACCTCACTAAGTAATCAACACAAATTTTCAAAGCAATTTCTTTTAGTCTAAGAGTAAAAGAGAAATCCATTTTATTTATTACATAATGCTATTGTCCTTGCCATGTATTCTTATGTGTGTCAAAAGTTGGTACATTTATCTGACATCTGATAATAAATAACAAGCAATAACAAATACTTTTGTTTATGTAATAAGCATCGATGAGTTCTAGGGCTACCATTAATACCTGTGATGTTGTGCACAGCGGAACTCCAAGGGTACAATTTATGAGTATGGTGTCCCTGGAGTTCTGCAATGCACAACCTACACAAGTATATAAGGTGGCCCTGCCTAATATAAAATCAGGCACTATGATAGGTCCTAGCATGAACATAACAAGAATGACATCAAAGTAGTTTTTCTTTTTCAGGACTTACAGTTTGGTAAGAAAAACTGGCAATTAAAGGTCTCTGTAATAAGTCCTATGACAAGAAAGTGAAGGTCCTTCCTATCTATGTAGTTATGCAATTAAAACAGGAAACAAAGTTGAGCAGTTAAGACTAGAACATGTCCTGGAACTATTTCCAAATATGGAATTCTAAGCTGTTGTTTTTGTATTTTATACCTACCCAATATTTCTTTTTAAGAACTATTTTATCTGATTTTATTTAGTTAGTTATTTAAATTTGACCAGAGTGCGGGAGAGAGAGAGAAGGAGGAGATAGAGAGAGAGAGAGAGAGGGAGAGAGAGAGAGAGAAAGTGAGAAAGCAAGCCACCAGGTCTGGGACTTGAACCGTGGTCAGCCATGTGGGAGTCCAGCGCCTTTAACCACCATGCCACCTGCCAGCCCCGCTACTCAGTATCAACATAACATTTAATCTGCATAGGGGCTAGATAGTGTTCTAGTGGTAAAATGTGATGGTCCTTGATGCTACTCCACTAGGGAGGTTTCTCAGTTCAAGTCCAGAGACCTCCCTGAGTTAGTTGTTTGGGCACATGGGCATGTGCCCATGGTCTGAGGCTAACTGAGGCTGGGGGGTGGATGACAGGATCAGGACTCGGCTGGAGGTGCTGTCTCTCTCTTTCTGTCTCTGTCGTGGTTATGGAAGAAATAAATACATAAATAAATAAACTTAAAAAAAGTGTGCTTGTGTAAATGAACAAGGTACTCTTAATAGCATCCTTCCTGCTCATTGTGAGGACACAGAAATTGGAGACACAATTATCCTTTGTGTTCTCTCATGCAGTATCCTGACTCTGCCTTGTAACCACACTAGCCTCTTGTGTGTGCCCATTGTGTAGACAGCTTTTAATCTGACTCTTGCCTGTTGGTCAACCACTGAGTACTTGATGCTTCTGAGAGTCTAATGTTTCCCAAAGAAAATTCAATATCCCTGATACTGTTTCTTGTTCACCTTGTAGCTGTAACCTAGTTCCATCCACTTCCAAACACTGATTTTAGAACCTCAATCCTGGGATACACTGCTTAGTTCTCACATGAAATTGGGTATTTTCTCCCTTAAAGCCAAGCTAGTTTGTCTGTACTTTGCTCCTTTCTTCCTTCTTTTTAAGTGATAGAGAATGTCCTCACATGTGTGTGAGAGAGAAGCACTCTGGACAGGGTCTCATGTTCTGATTGCCTGTCCTCAGCCCTTCTCTTTCTCAGGATGCCTGCATGTATGTCCTACATGTTTTTCAAACTGACCTGTGGATCTGTACCTACAGCTGGCTATCTGGCCTCCAACCTTGCAGGGCACTTTTGCTACCACTGTACCACAGCAAGTGGGCCAAGTCCGTTTCAAGGTGCAAAATTTTGATCTGATAAATGTCTGTTTCACAAGGGTAGAGATTTTGATATATTCTGTTTACACACAATCTCCAGTGCCTAGAAGAATGCTTAACAAATAGTGCTCTTTAAGTATTTGCTAAATGATTTTATGAACAGCCAAACAGCCTATGAGGGAATGCTCAACATCCCTCATCATAAGAGAGATTCAGATGAAAACCACAGTGAGATATCACTTAAACCATCTCAGAATAGCAAAGATTAAAAATACAAAAAATGGGGACCAGCAGTTAGTGTAATGGCTATGTCGCTGGACTCCCACGTAGTCAACCACAGTTTGCTTCCTGGACCCGGTGGCTTAAAACTCACGCCGGGCGCGTGTGCGTGTGTGCCTAAGATCCCAAGAGGAGAATAGAGGAGAAGGAATTGTGGCATGGCCATCCCCCCGGGGGGTGATTTCTCACTTTCTGTCTCTCTGTCTCTGTCTGTCTGGCGAAAACGCATGCGCCCTATATCAAACCCCTCTCCCCCCAAAAAATAAAAATACAAAAAATGACAAATGTTGGTGGGGATGTAGTGAAAGGGGAGCTCCTTACATTGCTGGTGGGAATGTAAATTGGTCCAGACACTGTAGAAAACAATATGGAGGTTCTTCAAAGACCTACAAATAGAACTACCATAAGATCTTACAAATAGAACTACAATACAATCCAGTAATTCCACTCTTAGATATCTCCCCAAAGGATAGGAAAACCCTCATTCAGCAAAACACTTACAAAACCATTTTTATTGCAGCATTATTCACAATTGCTAGGACATAGAATCAATCCAAATGTCCAAAAACACACATGTGAACTGAGAAAATGTGGCACATATACACTATGGAATACCACTCAGCCATAAAACACAACAAGACTCTGACATTTGATAGAAAGTGGTCAAATATGGAAGATTTATTGCTGAGTGAAGCAAGCCAGGCCACAGAAGAAATGTATTGTGTATCTCCACTTAATATATACCAACTATCTGCACTCTATGGTAGAGACTAAAATATTAGAGGACATAAAAGTAGTGAAAATAGTTATGGATACTGGAGACAGTGTGGAAGGAAGGCAGGAAAAGGGAAGAGTATAGGGAAGGAAAACAGGGAGAAAATATAGAGACAAGACATTTGTTGGATACAGACATAATTTATGATTTGTTGAGAACATGGATAGTATTCTCAACTGGACTGGTGTCAGATGTATTTCATGTTTGATAAATTCTTTTCACAAGCCAAATGATATACAGTGATTGAATGTTTAAAAAATAATAAGAAGAATTTTTTAAAAATTTGCCAAGTGATTTAATGTATGTGAGACAATGCACAAGAATTCCAAGTGCCTTTCACTGGGAATGGCCTTCCAAATGTTGCTGTTTTTGTTTATCTGGAGCTGTAGCTTGCCCACTTCACTATGGTGCTTTCTTGGATCCCAACACAGAACTTCTGTGATCCCACTCCAGCATCCTTGAAAACTGGTGCCCAGAGTGCTGCCACAACTCAACAGTGTGCTTCCCTATGATAAGGAGTTCAATTACAGCTGACTGACTCCAAAAGTCTCAAAAGCTACACCACTAAATTTCCTCCAACCCCAACATGACAGGAAACTTATTCATGGAAATATCAAGCAATGACCTAGGGCTTTCAATACTCTTTTTTCCTGGAGGTGCACTTACATCAGAGCACACTGTTTTAAGTCCCAGTAAAGGCAGTATGTATTGTCCTCAGGCTTTTGTAACTGGCAGACACAACAGATATCATAGCACAACTCTGGTAAGGATTCTGGAAAAGAAATATATGCTACAGTGGGAATGTAATATTTTCCTATTCGCTTGACATTTAATTTCCACCAGTAAAATAGAGCTGATGGTTGAGGTCTATGAGGTCTATGATTCCAGTGAGCTGGTCTACTTCCCTTCCTGAGCTTGAAATCTGACCATTTAAACACAATGGCAAAACGTTACAGCAGTAATTCATTGAGATCACCATCCCAAATAGGGTCCTAGGGCTTTGTACATATGATAATTCACACATCTTTCTACAGGAAATGTGTTGGTCGGGTCTATAGGAGATATATATGAAGACCCCTTTTAATATTTGCTGAAATCTTAGTTTAGTTTTAACAAATATAGATCCTCACTTTCAAAGCTGATGGTGACAACTGAGCCTCGTTGACCTAAAACAATACCAGCCCCTCAGACCACTATCCTATGTTTACATATTTTCACTTGCTGGTCCCAGGAAATAGCAGCTCCTTTCTTTGGAATGGGAATCACTGTGCACCACAGTCATCTGAATAGCTTATTGCTAACACCTCAAAAAGCTGTCGAATCTGGTGATAATGTGTACAAGCCAATATAGCATGAACAATTTGGCAAACCTGGAAATTATCGATGTAAGAGACAGTATGTCACCATATTCTCCGTCACAATCTTTCATCTGTGAATTAGCAAAGCATGAACCATACTTGAACATAAGCCCAAGAAATATAATTTTTCACCAAAAATGTGTATTTAAATTTTTAAGTTCTGATCTTTGTGGAGAAAGTGGCAATTATTGTCTTTGATGCGAAATTTAGACTATGAAGTTCACAATCAAGAAGAAAAATCATTACCAACTTGTAATTCTAAGTCACCTGCAAACAAATTTTTACTTGAAAGGTAATAAAACTTTAAACAAGGGACGAAGATGCAAAAGGGAGATTTTTAAAATGTTAATCAAGGAATTGGTGATATAAGGCATTTCAAATGTAGGATTATGCTAATTAATAGTTTTTCATTTAGAAATTCAGGATAATATTAGAGACAACTATGTCTTCTAGTAATCAGAGACATGAATCATCTTATTCTGAAAAATTAAAAAAGGCTTTAGACAGGCTTTTGAGTTGGAATGATCAAGTGAGATGGGTCCTTAAGTGCTATTCCAATGATTATGCCTTAAAATAGTAGATTTCAGTGCCTTTTTTATGCAGTAGGTGCCTAATTAATGTTTATTGAATGAATGAATAAATCATAGGGGATTAAAGGTTCTCCAAATATGTAATTTTAAAAACAGTTGAGAAATTTCTAAAGCAATCTTTTCTCTGACAATTTGAAATGCTTACTGGGAAGTAGTTTTTCTGTTAATGTTAATTTAAGGTAATTTTTGATATTTTAAAAAAAGCAACATTGGAGGTCTAAGGAGTGAGCTACTTAAATTTTTTTCTCAAAGAATCAAAAATCTTTTCAATTAGAAACCTTAATGGCGGTTTGGATTAATGTTCTCAATTAAAAGTTCAGCTAATTGTGGTACCTGCTATTACCATAGAAAATGAAGAATGGATGAATGGATGGATGAAATGTTGTCTTCAATACAAGAGAATTACATTAGCTATTAGGTCATTGGAAATATAATGGCATATGTTTTCTGGTTTTCTATGTAAAAAGGTGTCATGTCTTTTCCAATGACCCAATACTTCGGCATACGGCACCTCTTTTTGCTGAAAGAATGACAGGTGACCAAAGATCTAGCACATTTTCTGTGTAAGTGCTTTTGGCCAAATTCCAATTCCAGTTAAGTCAGCAACTTCTACTGTACATAGCAATGTATCTGTGCCTCAGTTGTCTTATAAGTGACATGAAATGATTATATCAGATGGCAACTTGCAACTCTTAGAAGTACAGAAATGTCCTCCAAAATGTGATGGTCAAAGATACTCAATCAAATAAATGCTTTGGTTGCATTTTCACAAGTGTAGCTAAAAATACCATGAGTTTTAGTATGACTTCCAGTTACTGTGTGGAAAAATAGAAACAAGTTTTTCTTTGTTGCATATATAGGGAACAGACTAATACTAAACTGAGAAAGGCTCATGTGATAATAGTGCAGTTATTTTCTAAGCCATTTATTAGAATAAGAAGTTCAGCTAACTGAACACAGCAGATGTATGGAGGCTTGGAGCCAATAATTTTATAGGCCAATATTAATTTTATTATGTGCGTGTGTGTGTATATATATATATATATATATACATATACATATATATGTATACATATATATACATATATGTGTATATGTATACACATATATGTATATCTGTAATTGTTTTCATTATAGTGAGATTCTTTACTGATACATGCACATGGTAAATCATTCTTTTCCTCAGTATAGAATTAGGCAGTAGCTACAATTAGTTAAAAGTTCTGTCTATGACAGTTTGATAATCAAGGAATAATGATAATATCAATATAAGGTATTCTTATGCCAGATTTTCAATATGTCTTTACAAAATATCCACATATTTTGGGACCAGCAAATGGCATAATGGTTAAATTCCTAGACTCCCATGTAGTCAATTGTGGTTCAAGTCCTGGACCTGGTGGCTAGAAGCTCATGCCAGGTGCATGTGCATGAGTGCCCAAAAATCCCAAGAGAATGAAGGAGAAGGGATTGTGGTGTGGCCTTCCCCTCAGGGGGTGATTTCTCACTTTTTGTCTCTCTGTCTCACTAGTGAGTGCACATGTTTTATGGTAAAAACCTCTCTAAAAATAAAAAAGTCCACATATTAATTTCATTTTATATTTGGCTTTGAGCTAGATGCAAGAATTTTTCAACCTAATTTTCATATTGGCATAATAGATGTGTAAATTGACTGGTGAAACTGTGAGAGTTGCATTACATATTATGTCATTTTTAAAAATGTTTATTTCTTCTATGATTGAGAGAGAGAGTACCCCTAACAGGGTCTTGTGGCCATGATCTACCGCTAGCCTTCAAGCAGCATGAATTAGGTGTAAGCATGTGCCCAGCATACTCAAGGTAGTCTCTGTACTTTGGGGGGCAGTGGTTTGCCCTATGACCTCACTTCTCTGGTGATCTAAGAAAAGTTGTTGATTTTTCAGTTTGTTCATCTTTTTATCTATTGTTAAAACAGAGTGAAGACTCCTTATATACTTGGTCCTGGGACCATTGCTAGACATTAAGTTTTGTCATAAAAAATATTTGCAAGGACCAGCAGTTAGTGTAATGGCTATTTCGCTGGACTCCCACGTAGTCGGCCACGGTTTGCGTCCTGGACCCGGTGGCTTAAACTCATGCCGGGCGCGTGTGCGTGCGTGCCCAAGATCCCGAGAGGAGAATGGAGGAGAAGGGATTGCGGCGTGACCATCCCCCCTGGGGGGTGAGTTCTTGCTTTCTGTCTCTCTGTCTCTCTCTGTCTGTCTGGTGAGCACACGCACCCTATAGCAAAAACTTCTCCAAAAAAAAATTTGCAAAAATTTGTGGGTATGATAGCACTCCTCTAAGATAATCTTTGTTTTCTTCTACCAGGAGTATATAAGACTATTAATCTGAGATAATTTTATTCAAGCTTTCAGATCCTGAGACTACCAAGGGCAAATGTACAATAGTATACCATTATCCTCAGAGAGTAGGACGTGGGTGTCTCAATTCTCAATGAGTGGATTAATGGATTTCCCACATTAATAAGGCTCTGGCCTTTGTCTTTTCTTCTTGCCCTTCAAGGCTAGAAGCTTCATTTCTCAACTGTTTCATCCAGAATGGAAAATACTTTCAAGGCAAAAGTAGTTTTGAGAACTGTTTACCTTTCTTAATTTTCAATTTTTTCCTAGATTTTCCTGATTAGTAGAATATCTCTTTGATATTTTTGAGATGGTATTGAGAAGATATTTAGAAGATTTTTCAGTTGTTCAGAATGGGAGAATTCGTCATTATGACCTAGTTTGCGATTTCTAGAAGTAAAAAGTCTCCACAGCATTGATTTTAAAAATTATACTTTCAATCAGCAATTATTTGACATACAGGCAAAACTGAGGGCAAGGCTGCACCACAGATTGGTGAGGCATTGCCAGGGGTAAGGTTTCAGAGGATTAGCCTCAATATTTCTTTATGGATTTACAAGGAAGATAGAATGCCTCAATAATCATCCTCGAAATTTAAAGCATAACAGTATTGGCCCTGATAAAGGAATCTAACAGAAAGGGAGAGCCATATTTCATAAGACATTAGACTCTAAACATTTCAAACCATTTGGTTCCTGATGTCTACCTAAATGTAGGTGATATAGATGTGCGATTTTTTTCCCCCCGGAAATCACTTTGTAACAACAACAAAAAAAAAATACAGGGGATTTGAGCAAATCTATTTCCTTATGCATTGGCATAGGACATACTATTGTGAGTTCACCCAGAAGTTTGGAAAAAAAATTAATCTGCATCTTTCTCTGCCAAATTGATTTTTTTAAATTTCAGCTCAGTCATTGCCATGTAAAGCATGACTATATGGGCTGGTCACATTTTTATTGAGAAGAATTAAATCCAGTTTATCTGGTTTTACTTCAAAGGTATGTTTTATTTTAATCTTCATTCTTAAAACCTAGAAATTTGAGGAATGTTAGAAAATACTGAATGAAATTATTGAAATTAAACTTGGGAGATGTTCAGTGACCTATATAATAGGCAATCAGAAATAAACAGGATTTTAATTTCTTCTACATTTTCAAGCATGTAATTTTTAAATGTCATTTTAAAATCTACGCTATTTGATAGCAATTGAGTTCTAATTGCTCAAAAGTATGTTCCAACACTGTTATTAAAGAAATCGATGATTGCCTGAAGTAGATAGATATAATTTAAATCTATACAAATTAGTTATCATTGATCCAGTTGACACTCAGTACATTTTTATTTTAATTCTCCTTGCTTATTGACCAAAGGCAGTTTACATGAATTTATAATCATGACTCATAATGTGCACCAATTGCTTTTTTTTTTTTGAAAACAGATGACATTGATTAATACTGTCTAAGAATAATTGCTGTTTTACATGCGTATAAGTAAATGCACTGGGATTTTTTAAGGTGAAAATAATACCTTGACTCTTAATCCTGATAAAGAAGTTGCTTAAAAAATTGAGCTTTGTATTTAGCACAGTGTATGATGACTTTTAAACATTCCTATCAATTGACATAATTAAAATTTTTGTTGTCCAATTTAGATATCTTTATTTATTCAAGAAGGCTCTTTCTGTATGCAATTCATTTGTCATTATGCTTATCCCAAGTGCATCTTGAAATGTAGTTAAAAGAATGTTTTCAATTTATGATAACTGGAGGAGTGATGAAGCATGATTTCTAGAGGTTGCATATATGTAACTTTTTCCTGGATCCAGTGTCAAACACTACAATATGGATTCATCACTGAAATTTGTGATAATGCCCAATGAAGAACTTAGGACTCTCTGGGTGATATTTTAATGAATTTCTTAAGAAAAAGTAAACCCCTTCCTTGACTTGAGGCAAGAGTTCTTAACGTAATGACTAGATGATACTACGAAATAGTGAATACACCATGACTTTGGAGCAGGAGAGAATGGATTCATATGTCAACTTTATACTTAGCTGGATGAAGGAGCCTTGCTTTCCTTATCTAGAGTGTGGGATCTCAAGATCTCAATTGTTTCTGCCTTGCAGAGATGTTATGATGATTGAGATAAAATGCAATAGATGAAGCTTTTCATCTAATTGGGAAATCAGGCATATGGCCTAGTAACTATTCTAAGACCAAATAAAATAAGTAAAAAAGAATAGAAATCAAGCCAATGTGCTGTGGGAATACAGTCATGGGAGTGGTTAATGTTGTGTATGGGGCTAATTAGCTTTTTTTTTTCTTGTTTTCATTAATGTACTTATTTTTACATTTTTCCACAAACATTTATTAGCTTTTAAGAATTCAAAAAGTGGAACCAGCAGTTAGCATAATGGCTATGTTGCTAGACTCCCATGTAGTCGACCGCGGTTCAAGTCCTGGACCCGGTGGCTTAAACTCACACTGGGCGCGTGTGCATGCATGCCCAAGATCCCGAGAGGAGAATGTAGGAGAAGGGATTGTGGCGTGACCATCCCCCCTGGGGGGTGATTTCTCACTTTCTATCTCTTTGTCTCTCTCTGTCTGTCTGGCAAGCACACGTGCCCTATAGCAAAAACCTCTCAAAAAAAAAAAAAAAAGAATTCAAAAAGTGACCAAATTGAGAAATAATATTTTACTGGTAGAAGTTGGTCATTTTGTTTATAATCATAAATTCATTGTAACTGTTTCCTAATTTGAATTTTATCTAAGATAGTTTCTTTGACTGTATTAGTCAGGAATGTTTAGTTTTGATGATATTTTGATAGAATTTCCACTTACTCTAGCACCTTTACTCTGTGTATTCAAGACAACTTATAAATCTTACTGGCACAAAACTAACTTGTCTACCTGATGAAAGCCTTCAAAGCATTCTAAGCCTTAAATTTGCTAAGGCCTTCTAATCACCGTTTTTTTTTCTTTATAAAAAGAATAACTAGAAGTTGGATATAAGGAAATGTAAATGCATTTGATGAACTTCCATCACAGATATCATAATGATCTTTTGCTAAGAATCAATAAAACAGTTTGTTTTTGTTTTGTTTTGTTTTGCTTTGCTTTGCTATAGGATGTGTGCACTGACCAGAGACAGGTAGAGAGAGGGAGAAAAAGTGAGAAATCACCCCTCGTCCCCTACACACACATGAGGGAATGGCCACACTGCAATCCCTTCTCCATTTTCCTTGTGAGGTTTTGGGCATGCACACACACACATCCAGTGTGATTCTCAAGCCCCCAGGTCTGGGACTCAAACAGTGGAGTCAGCTATGTGGAAATCCAGTGCCTTAATCTCCATGCCACTTGCTGCTCCTGAGAGTTTTATGCTGCTTCCTTTTGCAATCACTTTTAAAATATCTAATATGCCAAAGAAGCACAGAGCATTTATTAAAAATATATGTATAAAGAGAAAGTTGGGCAATGTTTGGAAAATAAAAAATGAAGAAATTTGAAGGAGAGATGGTACTCAAGAAAGGAATTAGGGTAAGTAATACAAATTAGTTATTATGGATTAAGTTAGCAGTCAAAACATTTTTACTTAGTCCTCCTTATTTATTAGCCAAGGGCAGTCTCCATATAATTATAATAGTGACTCAGGATGTACATCGTTTAAAAAAATTATGTTGATTAATATTGCCTAAAAATTGTTGCCATCTCATAATGTGTATATTTGCATTTCTAAACTAGAGTAGTATTTTGACAGTTATATTTTATAAATAAATTACTTTAAAAACCAACTTTATATTTTACCATAGTGTATAATATATATATTGGTAGACACTGTTGTGTATACATAATATAGAGGCAAGGTAGTTAAAGCTATGATAATTCAAAGAACACAACTTGTTAATAATAACCAGTTCAATTTGCCAGTTGACTGTTTCAGGATGAGTCTCAGCCATCCTCATTGTCTTTCTTAGAATCTGTGCGTTGTTGTGAGGAGTAAAGTAGGCAATGCAAGAAAAAGTAAGGTGGGAGAAAAACACAGCTAAGTTTAGTCTGATAACACTGAACACTTAAGAGGAAAATAGTGCTGGTCATGCAGAGACAAGCAACTTAACCTCCATAATCTGCCACCTGGGCTGGGGCAATTGCCTTTTCTGACTGCTTTTGTCAAGATTCATTTATTCTTCACATAATGTAAGCCAGATTCCGCTTCTTCTGCTTAAGCTTTCCATTGTATTTAAGGCTTAATTTGAATTCCCCATTCTAGTTTCCAAAGTTCGACGTTATCTGCCCTAGTACTTCTTTGACCTCACCTAGACTTCTCCCTCTTGCTCACTGTGCTTCAGCCAAACTAGCCTTTGTTTTGCTCCTATGAAACACCAAGGTTATTCCTACCTCTGGGCTTTTGCCCTAGTGTGTACCTCTGTTTGGAATGTTTTTACTTGGTTATCTCATGGTTGATTTCTTCTTGTCATTTGGAGTGGACATGCTCTTAAGAGAGCTTTTTCATAATCATCTATTCTGAAGTAGATACTCAGTAACAATCAATTTATCCCATTTAGTTATATTAACAACGAATATGCCCAGTTGGTATTTCCTTGATTTCTTGTTCATTGATAGATAAATATTTTATTTCTTTTCATTCATTAAAATGTAAGATCCATGAAATGGGGGAATTTTTCTATCTTGTTCACCAATGTGACAACAGAATCTATAATAGTGCTTAGCACCTAAGAGATAGTATTTGTTCAAGGAATGAATAAACGTTGGATGGATGAAAATACTGCTTAAAAGATTCATCTCCAAGATCTGTCAAATGTAGACTAAGCCTATTAAACCTAAACGTTATTGTAGTAATCCTCGTATAAGGTGATGAGAATCTGGAACACTGAATCTTAATCTTTTAACTGTTAAAGCTTAACAGACTGTAGTTAATAATAATGTATACATATGGCAAAATTTGACATTGTATCTCATAAATATATATAACTATTATTTATAAATTAAAAATAAATTAAAATGTAAAAGAAATGAATGAAAACTAATGGGTTAAATTCACACACATAAATACATTGCATCTGATAAATATATTTAACTATTATTTGTCAATTAAAAATAAAGTAAAACTTAAATTAATGAAAACTAATGGTCTTTATAAATTCACACAAATAAATGCAACATTATGCACACTTTCGGTGGATTTGCAGAGTTTCTATCATGTCCACTACTCCATACAGTGGGAACAGAAATCAAAAGAAAAATTTGAGGGATATTTTAAGAAAAGAATTAGCATTCAGATTACTAATATGAGGAAAAGGGAAATGAACGCTGCTGTTAAAATATTGAAGTGAAAACCAAACTGTGTTAAGAGGACAGTTTTGAATTTTGTGAGCCATTGGCAGATGGAACTAGAGAACACCAATCCTCGTGGAAATTTGGACTGTGAAGACATGTTTAGGTACCATCAGTAGAAAAACATTTTTAGAGATCATAATCCTTTTTTTTGCTTTTCGAAGGTGTACAGAGAAACATATATTTATTGAATGAGAAAAGAAAGAACAATTACAAGAGAAAAAACGCAAACACTCACAAACATGAAACATGAGGAAGCTTAAACATTGTTAGAGGCTAAGGAGTACTCAAGTGTCACGAGTAATTAGGCATTTGAGGAGTGAACTGAATGAGGCGAGGGGTAGGCAAGGTATGAACCAGCCTGACCTCACTGCCTAAAGGCAGTATACAAGAAGGGATAGAAAGCCAAAATAAGTAAAATATTTGGGAGAAACAATGGTTCCAAGGAGTTTGTGGCTAATTGGGAAGTAAAAAACTAAAGGTCTGAAATGAAGGGCCTATTCAAGGCAGAGTAGGGAGAACTCATTTAAGGAATAAAGACAACAGATGTCAAGCATAAAAAAGGAAAAACAACTGACCCAGAGTACAGAAACATTGATAGGAGCCTGAGTCTAGTCAGCTTTCTACTTTTCACTCTTCTCTACTTTAAGTTTGTCTAACAGATGTCAAATACTGAAGAAAAATGAGAAATCTGGATTATTCCATTACACTGAGTTCCAGCAGGTGGCATGATCATTAAGGCACTGGGCTCCTATACGACTTATCACAGTTCAAGTCCCAGACTTGGTGGCTTGCTTTCTCATTTCTTCTCTCTGGTAAGTGCAGATGCCCTACAGCAAAATTAAAATAATAATAATAAATAATACTAAATAAATAATTCTTTAAAAAGAAAGAAAGCAGGTTTCATGTGGTATAAGATGTAAATATGGATATATGCTGCTCTAATAGCTCTTTCCGGTTCTATTCCTACATAAAATTTGAGGTGAGAGTTTTTTAGAAATGGTAGACTAGCAGACCAGCTAGTGGTTAAGGCAGTTGGATCCTACATGACTGACTGTACTGTTCAAGTCCTAGACCCAGCAGCCTGAAAAACATATTGAGCGTGTGTGTGTGTGTGTGTGTGTGTGTGTGTGTGTGCTCAAAATCTTGAAAGGATAAATGGGGGGAGAGGCTATGGTTTGACCATCCTCCATGGCAGTGGTGGATGGGTGATTTCTCTCGTTCTTTCTGGTCAGCACATGTACCCTCTTGCAAATTAAAAAAGAAATATGCTATAGAGATGTATAGTGATTAAATCTAAAAGCATAAGGAAAAAAAGTTTTAAAAAATGGTGGAATTAGTTAACTAAAATTAATCTGACAACCACAAATAAGTAATGATACAAGACAACAATATTGAAAATATATTTTTAAAGGCCCAAAATACCCAATTTAAGTGAAGAATGGGGGCTCAAAATCATAAACTTTTGATGTCATTTATTCCTCTTTGACAGCAACAAACAAAATATAACTTGAAGTAGGACATAAAATTTTAAAAAATGTTATGAAATTATATCCAAATGGCCAATAAACATATGGACTGGGATTCAAATTCATTTAGTCATCAGTGAAATGCAAATTGAAATATCAGATGCTGTTATACTCCTGGAATAGTTAATATAAAAATCACTGACAACATAAAATGTTAGCAAAATTATGAAAAAAAGGGAATTCTCATTCATTGTTCGTTGTCACTTTGGAAAATATTTTAGCATTATTATCTAGCTATTTCTTGTACCTTTTAGAAGGGCATGCACATACCTACCAGTACAAATGTACATGAATGTCCATACACATTATCTGTTATAGTCAATAAATGAAAAGAAACCAAAAGTATTCATCAATAGTGGAATGAATATTAAAAAAAAATTTCGTGTGTTTAATTGGTGGAATGCTGCACAGAGATGAAGAAGAGAGCTACAAACACATGCAACAATGTAACTGAAACTCACTAATCCAATGTTTAATGAATGAAGGCAAATTCAAAAATTACGTGATGCATAATTTCATGGACATAAATTTTGAAACTTAAGAAAATCTAGGCATACACTTATTAATTTATTTTTCTTTAAGATTTTTGCCACAGGGCATGTGTGCTCACAGGAGAGTGACAGAGAGGAAAAGTAAGAAATCACCCCCTGAGGAGGGATGGCCACTCAGCAATCCCTTCTCCATTCACCTGTTGAGATTTTTGGCACACATGCACACTTGCCCAGCATGTTTATCCAAGTTGCCAGGTCCAGGACTCAAACTCTGGAGTCAGTCATATGGGATCCAGCACCATAACTAACACTCCACCTGCTGGCCTTAGGAATGCATTTTTATTTGCTCAAAGTGTCAAGAAAAGTAAGAAAATAGTTATGAAAATTGAGAGCAGTTACCTGTGAGCAAGAGCGATATGTGGTCATAGAGCAAAAGGTATCTGGGTAGTGGTGATGTCTCAAGTCTGAACAGGAGAGTAGTTTCATGGGTGCTTGCTTCATTTTGTATTATATAATTGAGCTGTGCATTTTTGTGGAGTTTTTTGAAAGAATGTTACATTTATGGTAATTTTTCAAGGCAAAATAGATGAAAAAAAATGTCATCACGTGTACAAAAAGTGAAGAACCAGTTATCTGGGGGAACCAACATCTTTTCATCTCTTGTATTTATTGAAGGATTAATCTGTTTCCAGAACTAGCAAATAGAGTTTGAAAACAAACAGAAACCACAGAGGTTACAAATATCACTACTTTGCAAATGAGAAAAGGAGGTCTCGCAGGTTTGAATATAAGCTCAATGTCACATAACTAGCTGGAATTGAGAACCAGGTTATGAATAAAGATTATTTTTTAACTATACTTTCCTATTTCTTGCTAAATTCCCCCTTTGAAGTGTGAATTTAGATTTGGTTAAAAATCAAAATTTTAAAGATGAAAATAAATTTCCTCATCTCTGTAAAAATGTTTGTTCCTCAAACCCACTTCCAATAATAAATAGATTGATATTTTGAAATGGACTTTAAAAAAATACATCTTTGTGGGGATTTTTCTCTGAAACTCTTTTCTATTGAAAGTTAATGTAAATCATGAAACTTCTTTACCTAAATCTCTTCAGAAATAATGAATATGCAAACTGTCAAAAGGTGCACATGAGTTAAATGTGGGCTTTTAAGTAAGTGGATGAGTTAATATCTCTGCTCACATTGAAGGACAAGATTTTATACCTGATGTTCATGAATGGTAACTATTTCTTGCATTTATTAGCATTGCTTTATTGGCATAAAATATAATGGCAAGGTGTGTACATGGCATATATTTAGTTAAATATTTTTACTTTGTAATTAAGAGTGGATTTCCTATGGTAAACATTGAAAAGGACATGCATTAGAGATAGTTTTATCCCTGTTCACATGTGAAACCAACAGAAAAGGGAGTTATTTATATATCCAATTCATTCAACAAATATTTATGGAGTGTCCAGTAATGTATGCTTAAAATTGTTGTACTAGCTGTGTTTACAAGTTAATGATATGACATTTGTATTCCAGAAATAAAATTTTGGTTGTATTTTTACTTGTCAATTAATCCTGGTTCTCTGTGTGAATCTTTTCTTATTATTCCGAAGTCATCTTTACTAAGTGTATATTCATCTGTTAAGTAATAATGGATTAGTGACAAAAGCCAAAGCTCTGGGGAGAAAGAAGTACAAATATCCAGAGGCAGTATTAAAACTCTTGGCTTAAAGGACATTCTCCTGTGCCGAGTTTTGATTGCTCTGAATAATTGGAGGTATTGCTGCCTTTCATCATGCCAGCAATGTGGAATTCTTCGTTTCTGTGTTTTTCCTGGCTTCCACATAATCCTTGAGATCCACTGCTGATCAGTCTGGCATCTTTCATATATTATAGCACCTAGAATTAAGCATAATGCTTTCACAGTAATATGTTTATTCAGTTTATGATTTCACCTCATTCTAAACAGAGATCTTGTAATTACATTGTTTAAGAGTATGTCAAAATGCTTGGAGGAATGCATTAGCAAATTAAAGGGAAGACAAACATCTATTTGGTAATTTAATGAAATACTTTCTACTAACTAATTCATGCTACTTATAAAACAAGGGAGTTATTTTTCTTTTCTTCTGAGATTGGTTATCAAAATCAGATGAACAGATACTGAACATTCACTCTTGTAAGGCCTTGTGGCAAATATAGAAAAGTAAAAGATACAGTTCTTACTTTTTGTAGATTTTATACTCCAGTTAGATAAAGAGAAAAATTAAATACTACAATAATATGATATAATATTTGAATAATTCATGTTTATTATAACAAAGTTGTAAAATACTTCAGTGTCAGTGTTAAATATAAATTTCATATACACTGCAAAATTACAAATATTTACAAATACAGAGAAAATGATAAATTAACATTTTCTCGGTATAACTATTGAAATGTCAGTTAGCAAAATTTTACCTAGTTGATTCCTACTATGCGATATAGAAACTAATACTACAGTTTTTTGTCTCTTCATAGAGCCTTTCTGATTTACCCAAGAATTAGATGATTATTTTCATTTTTAAAATGAAAAAGGTGTTTGTCAAGGTTTTATATTTACAGATATGTTTTAAATATTTTAAAAGGTAGACTTTTGGATTTGAAACAACTGCTTATTTTTTTCCAGAGCATGGCTTGATTCTTGTAAAATATACATAAAATAAAATTTACCACTCTAACCATTAAAACATACAATTCAGTGGCATTAAGTACATTCACAATGGTGTGTAATCATCATTCTTGTACATCTCCCAAACTTTTTCATCATCGCAAACTGAAACCTTATATCCATTAAACAATAACTTCCCATTCCCTAGTTTCTGGCTCTGGGTAGCTCTAATCTACTTTCTGTGTCTATGAACCTGACAATTCTAGGTACCTCATGTGAGTAGAATAGTAAATTTATCCATTTGGGCTTGGCTTCCTTCCTTTCTTCTTTCCTTTCCTCCTTTTGGAACAACCATATGATCCAGCAGTGCCACTGCTAGGCATACATCTAAAAGAAAGGAAATCAGTATGCCCAGAAGATATCTGTACTTTCATGTTTATTGTGGAGCTATTAACAACAGCCAAGATATGGAGTCAACCTAAGTGCTTAACAGATGAATAGAAAAGAAAACGTGGCATAGGTACCCAATAGAATGTTATGGAAAACAGTAATAGAATATTATTCAGACATAAAAGTGATAAAATCTTGCCATTTCTGGCAACATGGATAAGCCTGGATAACTTTATTCTAAGCGATATAAGCCAAGCACAGAAAGACAAACACCACATGTTCTCATTTGTACATAGAATCTAAAATGTTGATCTAATAGAAGGAGACAAGCAGTGGTTTTCAGAGGCTGAGAGAGGAGATGAACATCTGTTAATGGGTAAAAATTTCAGTTAGAGGACCAACAGATGACATAATGGCTACGTTGCTGATCTCCCATGTAGCTGACCATGGTTCGAGTCCCAGACCTGGTAGCTTAAACTCATGCCAGGCGCGTGAGCGTGCATACCCAAGATCCCGAGAGGAGAATGGAGGAGAGGAGACTGCGGTGTGGCCATCCCCCCGGGGAGTGATTTCTCACTTTCTGTCACTCTGTCTCTCTCAGTCTTTCTGGCAAGTGCACATTCCCTATAGCAAAAACCTCTCCAAAAAAAAAAAAAATCAATTAGGTAGGAGGAATAAATTATAATTTTCTAGAACACAGTAGGGTGACTATAGTCAACTCTATATTTACATACAATTTATGTATAATTTACTGTACATTTCAAAATTGCTAGAAAAGAGTATTTTGAATGTTCTCAACAAAAAAGTGATAAATATTTGAGGTAATAGATATGATAATTACCTTAATTTGATCATTATAAATTGCATGCACATATTGGACTATTGCATTATATCCCACAAATATGTAAGATTATTGTATCAATATTTTTTAAAAATGATATTTGACATGCAATTTGTAATCAGAATTTAGGAAGTATGTATTAAATAATCTTTTCCTAATGTAATATTTTATTTATAATGTCTTATTACATTTAATTGTACATCTTTATGGCATATGAGATAGTTTTTCAAAGCATGCATGCAGTGTAATAATCAAGTCAAGGATAATACCATATCACACCTTTCTAACAAAGATCCTCACATTCTGTGTCTATTAATGGTTCTTTCCTGACCCCTCCCATTCACCCTTCACTATCCATCCTCCTTCCATACAGTGTCAATTATCTGCACTGTACTCTCTACTATTATGTCTTTGAATATTTCAATTTCTGCCATAGGGAGCAAGTGTTTGGTATATATTAAGTGGGTATATACAGTACTTGTCTTTCACAGCCTGGTTATTTCACTTAGCATTAATTCTTCTATATTCATCCACTTTGTATTGAATGACAAAATCTTGCTGTTCTTTATGACTGAGTAGTATTTCTTTCTTTCGTCTTTTTTTTTTTAAAGAGATTTTTGCTATAGGGCATATACATTTCCTAGAGAGACAGAGATACAGAAAGTGAGAAATCACCCTCAAGGGGTAAGGCCATGCCACAATCCTTTCTCCTCCAATCTCCTCTCGGGCTGTTTGGTATGAACACAGAAGTGCCCAGCATGAGTTTTAAGTTGCTGGATCTGGGATTTGAACTGCAGTTGACTATGTGGGAGTCCAGTGATGTAACCATTGTGCCATCTGCTAGCACCATGAGTAGAATTTCATAGTGTATATGTGCCATGTTTTTAAAATCCAGTCATCAGTTATTGGGCACTTAGTTTGATTCCATGTCTTACCAATGTGGATAATACTACAATAAACATGGATGTGCAAATGCCTTTCTGACTGTTTCCTTGTCCTTTGGGTAAATACCAAGGAGTGGGATTATTAGGTCATATGGTAGCTCTATCTGTAAATGTTTGAGGAACCTCCATGTTGTTTTACAAAGTGGTTGTACTAACTTACATTCTCACTAACAGAGTAGGACAATTACTCTTTCACCACAGACTTTCCAGCATTTGTTGTTGTTGTTTTTATTTTATTTTTATTTATTTTTTTATTATAGTCATTCTGACTGGGGTTAAGTGATGTCTCATTGTAGTTTTGATATGCATTTTCCTTGTGATAAGAGATGAGAAACCTTTTAAAAAATGATGTTTTGACCATTTGTATGTCTTCCTTTAAGAGCTGTCTGTTCAGCTTCCTTGCCCATTTTTAAAATTAGATTATTAGTTTTCTTTTTGTTTTGCTTTGCAGATGAGCTGCTTGAGTTTCTTATATATTCTACTTGGCAATACCTTCTCTGAAACATAGTTGGCAAATATTTTCTTACATTCCGAGGGTTGCCTCTGCACTCGAATTATTGTTACTTTTGCTGTGGAGAAGCTTTTTAGCTTGATGTAATCCCACTGGAAAATTTTTTGAATTGTTGTCACACTTTAGTAGTCTTATGTAAGAAATCTTTGCCTACTCCAATGTCTTCAAGTATTTCCTCTGTGTTTTCTACAAGTATTTTACAGTTTGAAGTTTTACATTTAAATCTTTGATCTATTTAAGTTATATTTTGCTAATTGTGAGATATAGGGGTCCAGTTTCCATTTTCTGCAAGCAGTTATCCAGTTCTTTCAGACCCATTTGATTTGCTGAAGAGACTTGCTGTTCTTCATTGGATTTTTTTGTGCCTTTTGTCAAAAATCAGTTGGCTGTAGGATTTGGGGTTTATTTCTGGATTCTCTATTCTATTCCATTAGTCTCTTTTTTTTGTGCTAATACCATGCTATTTTGATTATCACAGCTTCGTAATATATTTTGAGGTCAAGTAATGAAATGCCTCCCACTTTATTCTTTTTGCACAGTATTGCCTTGGCGATATGGACTCCTTTACAATTCCAGACATATTTTATGATTTCTTTTTCTATTTTGGTGAAGAATGCCACTGGGAATTTGATCAGAATCACATGGAATTTGTACATTAATATGGGTAGAATTGACATTTTAATTATATTGATTATTTCAATCCAAGAAGGAGAAATGTCTTTGCATATTTTTGTACAATTTTCAGTTTTTCATGTTTTAAGGGATAGAAAAAAATTAATTTTTAGTGGTAAATCCAAATATATATCATACTGAAATTCATGCTCATATAAACAAGAGATAAAGTATATGAGTAGCTATAAAATGTAAGTATTTTCTAACTAGAATATTCTTAAGTCCAAATTAAACTTGTTCACTTACATGTATATTTATGAAAAAAGATGACAGCTCACCAAATTCCAGAAAACAAGAAACTTTAAGAAATTATTGAAAACACAATTCCTAGAGCTCATATTCACTAATACTTTAAAATTACAGGTTCTAAAACAAACATTTTCTATGCAAATCTAAGTCCCTAATGGGTTGCAATTGACATTTCTTTCTAGGTGAAATATTTGATTCCATCATTTTCATACTATGGATATAAGAAAGGTTAAATAAATGTGCATCAGAATATGAAAGCAAGTCTCAAGGAGACAGAGTAGTCAGCTCTCTAATTTGTATTGAAATGGAATTCTTGTTATTCTCATGTCAGCATGTCAGAAATACTGTTTTTTAAATCAGCAAATGTCTAAAGTAAATTTCTATAATATTAGACAATAACAACATAAGAATAAAGGAAAAAATGAGGAATGTACATTAACCACTGGACATGCAACTGCAAAGGGAAAATAGCTCTTAAAACATTACAAAAGTGTCACTGTATCAGTTTCCCTCTCTTAGTCAACTGAACAGGAATGCTCAGCAAAGCAACTTCCCTACAATCATTCAACAAATAGTATTGATGGTCTGCCATAAATGTGGCACTTGGTTTTGAGGTGGTAGAGGACACGTATAAATATAATACCCAGCTCTATTCCATAAGAAGTGTCAATCTAGACTGGGTATAAGTCATGATAATGGATGATAAATCACTATACAAGAATGAATAATAAAACTAGACAGCAATATAATGAATGACTCCAAACACTATATAATAAGTGATACAGGAGATACATACTCTAGAAGTACCAAGAAGGAAAACGTCATTCATGGCTTCTTAAGCATTGTAATCTTACACCAACCAAGTTTGGAACATTGGCCAAACAGTTATAAGATAAAATTATTTGCAACCATGTATATAATCTTATATTCATAAACATAGAAAAGTTTGATAGAAAATAAGAGCACCTGGTTTGACTTAAACATAAGAGGACTGAAGCTCTGTGATTTGTTAAATTCTTAAATATTTATTAAATGTATATATTTCAGTAATTATTCTTTTTTCTTAATTTATCATTTTTTAAAACTTTATTTCTTGAGAGAGAGGGACAGCACCTCCAGCAGGGTCTGGAATTTTGGAAATGCCATTTTATGTCATTGATCTCAATATCTTATTCTTTATTTTGATCTTTAGCTTTTCTACTGTTTATTAAAGAGAGTTAGACATGAAATCAATGAGGTGGTCAAATCCACATGGTGCTAGATTTCTAAATAAAGGATATAATTCTTAATTATGAAGATATCTCTAATAGAAGGATAGATTCAAAACTGTATATGAATCCTCATTTTTTTTTTCGAGAGGTTTTTGCTATAGGGCACATGCGCTTGCCAGACAGACAGAGAGAGACAGAGAGATAGAAAGCGAGAAATCACCCCCCGGGGGGATGGCCAAGCCGCAATCCCTTCTCCTCCATTCTCCTCTCGGGATCTTGGGCATGCATGCACACGCGCCCGGCGTGAGTTTAAGCCACAGGGTCCAGGACTTGAACCGCAGTTGACTACGTGGGAGTCCAGCGACATAGCCATTACGCTAAATGCTGGTCCCTGAATCCTCATTTTCTTTGAGATTCAACTCTAGTTTTCTTCTTTATAGAAAGCTCAATTTTATATATTTACAGAGATATGTTCTTTTGTTTCTTATTGATGCCAAGTGATGTATATATTTACCATTTATATCCTAAAGTATAATTAACTGTATTTTCTTATACACTTATTCTTGCTCTCCTACAGAAATTTAATCTCTTAATCAAGACTGTTAAGGACTCTTGCTTATTTAGTGCAATAAATAATTCTGATAAAAATTTATAAACTATTTAAAACTCTGTTTATAAAGAGAAATATTAAATAAATGTGCAGCAGTATCTTCAGGACATGTAAGATTTAGAATTGCTCAGCTCTTTTAAAAGTCACGTCACTTTTCATTCAGTTTGGATGTTAAGAGGACAGTGGTCCTTGCTCATGATTAGACAAAAATTGATAAATCTTCTGTCAGGTTTGGAAAATTGGAGAAATAATGCTGCTTATTATAAACAAGGGGGTTCTGCATTTCAGGGAAAATTAAAGTCAAATTGAACAGCCCTCACACATTTAGAATAGAGGTATATATGTCTTTTATGCAGAAGATGTCAGTCCTCAACGGAGGAAGAGTATACATAGGACCTTTATTCAGATACAATCTGGACACAGTTGATCATGCTTAGGTTAAATCCTACCTTAAAATTCTTTCTAACTACACGATCCAGGACAGGTTAGTTAACCTTATTCTTTGTTTTCATATGTGTAAATGAGGAGATATTGTCCAAAATACAGGACCTATGGAAAGGATCAAGTATTTGTCTATAAGGAAAGTAACCCCCTTGGAGTCAGCAGGTGGCAAAGTGAGTACGGCACAAGATTCCTAGATGGCTGACCACAGTTAGAGTCCTGAACCTGGAGGCTTGAAACACAGCAGTTACATGTACATGTGTGCCCAAAGTCCTGAGAGGAGAATGGAAGAGAAGGTATTGTGGCATGGCTATCCCCCCTTGGGGGTGATTTATCACTTTCTCTCTCTCTCTCTGTCTCTCCAGCAAGTATGTGCACTCTATAGCAAAAATTTCTCATATTTCAAGAAAGAAAACTAACTCCTTAAATTCATCGCCAGATACTTGTGGAGTGTCTACTGGGGATACCATGATGGGTAAAAAGAGATAGTCCCAGTTTTTGAGGATAGGACTGCTAGAAAGATAAAGTTTTCTGCAAGACAGAATAAGGAAACAGAAAGGACTTGCTTAAGGACACTCAAGAATTTAATTATAGATGCTCACAGAGACTGAAAGAGACTTAGAGTACTTCCACATTCTTAAACAGTTTAATTGAAATATAATGTACATACCATAAAATTCACCTATCTTGAGTGTATAAATCAATAAATTTTAGCATATTTACAGGGTCATGCAACCATCACTACAATAGAATTTTAGAACAGTACCATCATCTTGAAAAGAAACCCTGTGCCCATTCTCATTCACTCCATTCCCAATCTCAATTCCAGGCACCACTACTCTATTCTCTGTCACTATATATTTGCCATTTAAGGGTATTTCTTACATATAAATGGTGTCATACACTATGTGGTCTTTATAGCTGACTTCTTCCACTTAGCATAATGGTTTTGAGATTTATCCTTGTAGCATGTATCATAACTTTATTCTTTTTCATTGACAAATACAATGTTTCATTGTATGAGTCTCTACTTTTAATGTACTTGAAAAATCTTTTAAATGAAGAAATGTCAAAACATGATTACAAAAACCATAGCATATTTAGCACTCTATCATAAAAATGTTATCTCAGCATTAGAAGAATACAACAAATCTATGTCTATTTGTACAACTGTACTGTGTTTTACAACAAAAGTCGAAGCTTGAGTATTAACTACTATCCCCATCCTCTATACACACATACTATTATGTCCTGATTAGTTAGTTAACCTTCAGTAAGTAATTGGAGGCTTATAAATGGTATAAATGCTTTATAGAGTTTATCTTACTTTATCTTTACTATAACCTTGTGAGATAGGTTATGTTAATTCTGAAATCAGATGGCCTGGGTACCAATGCTGGCTACTGAATAAGTGTGTAATCTTTGGCAAGCCACTTTAGCATCAGAACTTCAGTATCCACTGTTACATAATGGAAGTTGCTGTTCAGTGGGTTTGAAGTGTCAGTCATGCTGCATGATTAATTCCTAGAGATGTGATATATAATAGAATGCCATCCAACATAACATAGCTTATATGATACTGTGCATTTCAAATTGTGTTGAGAGCAGATCTCATGTTAAGTATTTGCATTACCCTCCCAAAAAATAAAAGAAAACAAAATAAACCCAAAACAAACAAACAAAAACACCCTGAAACAGAAAAAAATAATGTCTCAAGGCCCCAAAGGAAAACAAGGAATCACAGAAGGTCTCAAGGCCCCAAAGGAAAACAAGGAATCCTTGGGTTGGAAGGTGCTGGAAATGTCTGTTACCTTGATGGTGCTGACGTACCATGGGTATATACCTATGTTCGAGCTCATCAAATTCTACAAATTAAGTGTTTGTGGTTCATTAAAAAACAAAACAAAACAAACATTTATTGACATCTTACTCCATCCACAGCCTTTAGCCAGTCCCTGATAGCAGGTAGGTGTGTGCCTGGTGTACTCAGGAGGTCTCCAAATTTGAACCGGAAACCTCCCCTTGTGGAATTGTCTCACAGAACATTGTGTTTTGCTACTATACCATCCTCTGGTCCCTGTGTGGTTCTGTGGATATCAATCATACCTCCATAAATCTATTGAAATATAAATTAAAAAAATAAAAATCTATACACATAAAATAATACTTATGTTGAAATGACATATATAAAGATATAATTTTACTTATGGAAAAGAAGAAAAGTGAGAATAGGATATAGCAAAAAGAGGGAATGATTCAAGTATTCAGTAAGTTAATAAAGACAAAATTGTGTCCTTGTATGGGAAAATATACTATAAATAGAATGATTAATTCAACTCTCTATATTTGAAGAAGCTCCCCTTGCTGCAGCTATAATTGGCAATTTCTCTTTTAAAAAATATGATAGAGAGCATGTGTGTGTATGCATGACAGAGTGAGAGAGAGATAGAGAGAGAGATATAGAGAGAGGTGCTAACAGGGGCTCATCATGCTGCAATCCCCCTTCCTTGATCCAGCTTGTCAGGATCTTGGGCCTGTGTGTGCACCTGGTGTGTTTCAGGTCAACCTGACTGGAGAAGAGAATCTAGGTTGGCCGTGTGGCTTTCAATGTGGCTATAACTAACTCTTAAGCAACAACATAAATAAGCTGATTAATTGTATGATTTATATGATGTTAGCACTAGTATGACAATCTGAACCTGCATTAGAAAGAAAACAGAGTGCTACTTAAATTACTAAATGAATTACTATCTAATTTATTGTTTCTTGGTTTACTCCAGCAATCCTCTGGTGTTTTTTTACCTTAAGGATTCTAGAGAGGTTGTATATTATGATAGAAAGAGAGCATTAACAAGCTGAATCCTTACTCTGTGGTTATATTAGATAAAATTCCTAAACTTACTTAGCCTCCGGGACAGACATCTGCATGCTTGCTCTCAGATCCACCCTGTGTCCTTCTTTGCTCTGTTTCTCAGGGATCCAGTGCCCATATGCTGCATTTCCTCAGCAACTTTGCTCCTGATTAGGCTTAGCCAATGGCTAGCACTGATAGGACACTGAAAGACAGGAGGGGATAGAAACAAGGATATTCTTTTTCTCTCTGCTGAGAGAGTCAAGTCCAGCAGAGCCTGCTGGTCTTCTGTTATGTAAACTCCTGCTGACAAATTTCTTATTTTGATTTTAGTTCCACCTAGGCCCTAGCCTCCATGGTTGCCCCTTCTTCCCAGTTTCTAGTTTGTATATGAATAGCTTCTCATTCACCACCTATGCCAAAATTTCTAGCTATCTTTTGGTGACTCCTCTACTAGAATTTTTTTTTCTTTTTATTCCTCCAGCCTCAGAGTTGGCAGGAACTTTCTATAGTTTTCTCTGTGTTTCTCCAACTTGCACTGTTGCCATCCTCTCCAGTACCTCTGTATTTAGTTTCCTATATTAAATTACCTCTACTGAAATACTTGTGTTCCTAACTAGACCCTGAATGATGCAACCTGACAGCAGGAAAGTTTGTTATAGAGATTAAATTAGCAATAATGGTAATAATACAAATATTAAGAATGTTATTATTTTAAAATAGATGTAATATGCTTTCTATGTGCCAAATTCTAGGCTGAGCACTTGGCATGCATTTTTTTAATTATTCTCTGTCAAAACCATTTAACAGCCCTATTTTATCATCATTTTACTGATGAGGTCATTAAAATCCAAAGGATGACTTATCTGATATAATGTAGATAGTCAATGATTCCCCCTATTCATTATCTACAGTCATCTTATGTGTTACATAACATGTGTAGAACGTAGTGGCCATTATGATTCCTTAAAATATCTGTATTAGTAAAACAGAAACCTTGAATTTAGGTTCTTGAAGTAAATGTTGGCTGATGATTATCAAACATGAAAAAACTATTAAGACTAATCAACAAGTTCAGCAAAGTTATAAGATAAAAGAGATGTACAAGAAATAAATTGTATCCCTATACACTATCAATTGACACTCTAAACATGAAATTAGGAAAATAATTTCATTTATAATAACATAAAAATAATGAAACATGTAAAAATAAGTATAAATAGTACTCTACACTGAAAAGTATAGAATATTATTGAAAGAAACTAAAGAAGATCTAAATAAGTAGACAGATATCTACATTCATGGATGAGAAGATCAAATATTTTCAACATGGCAATAATCCTCAAATTAAACATAATCCCTATAAAATGTCAAATGAATTTTTGCAGAAATCAACAAGCGGTAACTAAAACATATAGAAGTACAAGTGTATCTGAATAGTGAAAGATTACTGAAAAGGAACAAAAAAGCGGGAAGACTCACACTTCTTAATTTTAAAACTTACTATAAACATAACATAACCAAAACTGTGTAGTAATGGCATAAGAATGAACATATAGACCACTGGATTAAAACTGAAATTCCCAGAACTATACCATTACATTAATAGTGAAATGATTATTCAGAAGCATGCCAAGATGATTCAATGGAGAGAAAGGATAATTTTTCTTTCTTTCTTTTAGAGATATTTTTGTTAAAGGACATATGCATTTGCTGGAGAGACAGAGAAACAGAAAGTGAGAAATCACCCCTTCTAGAGGAGATGACCATGCTACAATCCCTTCTCTCCATTCTCTGGATTTTGGGCATGCACATACACACATGCCGGTGTGAGTTTTAAGCTGCTGGGTCCAGGACTCGAACCATGGTCAACTACATGGGAATCCAACAATGTAACTATTACTCTATCTGCTGGTCCTGAGAAATTATAGTTTTTCTAACCAATGATACTGAGATAACTGGATAACCACATGCAAAAGAAAGAAGTTTGACTCCTACTTCACATCAGACACAAAATAATGTGAAATGCATTATAAATCTAAAAGTAAAGTTAAAACTCTAAAACTCTTAGAAGAAAATACAGAATTAAACATTAAAAAGGATTCAAATAGACACTTCCTCATATGACCAATAAACACATGAAAAGATACTCAATATTTTAGTCATTAGGTAAGCGAAATCAAAACTATAATGAGACATATTTTCAGACCTACTAGGATCACTATAATAAAAAGGACAGACATAACAAAATTTGGCACAGAAGTGAATAAATTGGCACCCTTGTGTCAATTACTGGTGAAAACCTAAATGATACAGCCACTTTAGAGAACATTTTGGCAGTTACTTAAAAGATTAAACATTATGTTACCATATGAGTCAGCAATGTAACCTAGGTATATACCCAAGAGAAATGAAAACATACATCTATACACAAGCATGTTTATAGCAGCATTAATTTAAGAGTCCAAAGTAGAAACAACCCGTATGTCCATCAACTGATGAATGGATAAACAAAGTAAAGTGTATCTATAAAAAGGAATGATGCACCAATATGTTCAAAAACTGGGTAAACCTTGAAGACATAATGCCAAGTAAAATAATTCAGTCACAAAGGACCAAATGTTGTGTGATTCCACTTATATGAATTGTCCAGAATAGGTCAATTTATATAGAGAAAATAGATTAGTATTCATAAGGGATGCAGTGCAAAAGAGATTGGGATTGACTGCTATGGGCATGAGGTTTCTTTCAGGGTTGAAGGGAATGTAACTTATATTTCAATAAATATGTAAGAAAAAAAGATAGTGTGAGTGAAATAAAGCTGTTTTAAGATGTCACATTAACCCACTGAAGGAAGCTTGTTCAATAATGCCAGATAGAGGTTTCAACTTTGTAGGAGACAGACAAGTGACAGAATGTGAATTTTTTTTAAAATATAATATAAGAGGACAAGATTACATGGGGACATTGGGGTGAGAATTTTTTGTTTTCATAATTAATGAAAATAGCAATAAGGTAAGTGTAACATGAAATGGTAGCGAAGAGACATATAGTGTTTTTAAATTATTAGGCAATAGTGATAGCAGCAATGAGAAAGCAAAGGTTAGAGGGAAATTGTTTTCATTTATTTGCTTGTTTATTATGCTGCTTTCTAATTAGGTTTTCAGGAGTCCTTACCAACATAAGATAGGGGAGTGCCTGATGCCGACTTGAATAGCTTAGACAGATTCAGAAGACATCGTGGGAAGATATTTCTGGCAGATGAAATTGGGTTACAGCTGCCTCAATCTATTGATTCATCCAGAATTAATTTAGCTCATCTGGCTGGCCAGGTGGGTGGCCCCTTCCTATATTTACCTCTCTACTTGTTTTATTTCTGAAGTGTCATGCTTCACTGAAGAAGATGACTTACTTAAATGGTTTTGATAAGCATAGAAATGAATTTGACTTCATGGTAGAACTTCCAAAAAGATCTCAAGGTCAATTTAAAGAAGAACTTAAACTGTCTTAAGTCATTAATAACAATAACTTCTTTATTTTACTCCAGAACAAGATTCTTAGTAAATATCAAGGGGAGCCTACCATTTTAAGTTTGATATACCAAGTGTTTTACACATAATATAACAATTAGAGAATGGAACTGTAGCTCACAGGGCTCTGATTTTAGTTATAGACTATAATGAAGTCTCTAAAGCATCATTAATAACTGAGGTTCTGTAGTAAAAATGTGCAGTTAAATAATATTTTATAAATGCTTAATGAATACACTAAATGTGTGTTTTTTTAAAACTATTTCTTCTGTGGGATAGCACAAATTGCAGCAACAAAGAGTGGTGGAACAAGTGTACCTAAATCATGCTCAATGGTTATGAAAAAAAATTAGTTGGGAAATCAAATATTTGAATTTTTAAACAAAAAAGCTTTCATAAAGTTTCTTTTATGTTTTTATTTTATTTTTTAGGTTTTTGCCATACGGTGTGTATATTTGCTAGAGAGAAACAGAGAGAAAGTAGGAAATAATGCCCCTAGAGGGGATGGCCTCATTGCAACCCATTCTCCTCCTGGGATTTTGGGCATGCACAAATGTGTCTGCTGAAATTTTTCAGGCCATCAGGTCCAGGACTCGAACTGTGGTCAGCCTTATGGCAGCACCTTAACCATCACTTGCTGGTCTTGCTTTCGTAAAGTTTTTTTTTTTTTTTTTAATGGAGAGGTTTTTGCTATAGGGCATGTGCACTCGCCAGAAAGAAAGAGACATAGAGACAGAAAGCGAGAAATCACCCCCCGGGGGGATGGCCACGCCACAATCCCTTCTCCTCCATTCTCCGCTTGGGATCTTGGGCATGCACGCACGCCCACGCAGCCAGCGCGAATTTTAAGCCACTGGGTCCGGGACGCGAACCGCAGTCGACTACATGGGAATCCAGCGACATAGCCATTACGCTAACTGCTGGTCCCTTGCTTTCATAAAGTTTTAAGAAATAATGCTACACATTACAAGTCCATAATTTGGCAGAATTAAAGCATTCCATTTCAGATATGGAATGACTCTTCATTTCTAACCTCAGGAACATGGATATGAATTAGGTTTATCAATTAGAAGAGATTCCAGGTTAGTGCTTCTCAACTCTATTGGACCTAACAATCTCTTTTAATAATAAATATTTTAATGCCTCATTTAATATTCTTAAATAAACTTTGTAGGTAGTAGGACCTAATTCCAAACATAATTTTCATGTTTTTAAATAAATACCAAATATTTTTATTTTTAAGAAAATATTTCAACATGCAAATGCTTAGGCATGACTCTTCTAGAAGACATAATGAGGTAGCCAGATGTTCATATCTTTTCATAGAATCACTGGACTTATGATAACTATAAGTACCGACAGATACAGCTGTGTAGTATGGGCTACTCAAATATCATAAGCAGCATTGACTCCACTGGCATAATTTTTTGGAAAAATGAGCAACTCAGTGATTTTCCAAAGACAGCAATGAACAACTTTTCACAATCTACATTTAAGTGGCATATCTAGAAAATTCAGGATATTTTAAAACATTACAAACATGCTTTGCAGTTTTATGTAAAATGGAATGAGACTCTCCACACAGATAAAGAGGTATGTCGTGTTCATGAAAATCCACTAGAGATGTTTGAAACTTGTTGTCGGGGGCATAATATTTATGTTTGGGATAAGCTGGAGCATTTCTGAACTCCTGCCTACTTCAAGCAGCTCTCAACTTTCTTCACTCTGACAACAGAAAATATCTCCCTGGAATGAGTAATACCTTCTTAGAAAACCACCTCATTCAAACAATTTTGTCAGGAAGAGATCTCTCTATATATAAACAATTTCTCTATATAGTAAATATATGTATACATGTAATTTTATGATTTTATTGTATTTCTACTTGATATTTGTAGAATACAGTGTGACTTTTGCAAAGCATTTATACAATGTATAAAAGTAATATTTTAGCTTGGGATACTCCTTGAATTGACTGAAGAGAGAAAAATGAAGATTATTATAGAACAACTGTGCTTTAAGAGAAGTAAATTATCATTCATCAATTAATATTTGCATTTCTTTAATTTTGTCTCTGAAATTCATACCTTTGGTTAAAAAAAAATTTTGCAGAGGTTTGTTGTAGTACCACTCTAAAAGTTGACATCCTCCATAGATAATGCTAAGGTGAATTTCTTTCTGGGAAGTTAATTTTTTTTCTGCAGAGAACGTGGGCTCATGAGAAGGAAAGAGAGAGAGAAAGAGCAAGAGGGAGAGAAAGAGTGAGAGAGAGAGAGAGCAAGCATCCCCCAAGGCCCCAGAGAGAATGGTCACACTGCAATTCCTTTTCCTCCATTCTACTCTTGGGATTTTGAGTATGTGTATGATATGTTTTTCAAGATGCCAGGTCTAGGACTCAAACTGAGAAGCCAGTCATGTGGGATCCAGTCACCTTAACCACTATGCCACAGACTGGCCCAATAGTTTTCAAATATGTATTTTTTAATAAAAATTTACATTTAATTACTGTTTATCATTACAGTGTTCAACATGGTCTTTCCCAGCATGAATATAGTACATATCAGTCAAGACAAAGATATTACTATATACATTATCATCAGCAAATAAATTTCATTTTTGTGTCAGTTAAATGTTTTGTTTGTTTTTTCCCTGTTCCCTTTCTTCCCTCCCTCTACTACCCTCCTATACTATCTAGTATCTGCCCTCCCTGCTACTGTACCTTCCAATCTTTCTGTATTTGCTATAGAGCACAGACATTCACTATATATTGATTAGGGACAATAAGATTTATTTATTTATTTATTCTATAAGTGAGAGAAAGAGAGAGAGAAAGAGAAAGTGAACACACCTTAGTGGAGTCTTGATGCTGCAGTCCATCCCTGACTCATCCAGCCCTGAGTCACGGGCACATACATTCCCAGTGTACTTAAGAAGATCTCCAGATGTGAATTCAGAACCTTTCCATGTGGATCAGCCTTGCAGAGCATCACATTTCTCAAGGGTGCTACTGTCTGCCCCAAGGAGCTAAATTGTTTTATAAAGGGTCCCAGCCTAAGAACATAAACTACAGCCCTCAGTGCTTTGTTCCTTTGGAAAGAACTATGGTTAATTTCTTTTTTTTAGCTTTCTGCCATCATTTAAAAATGGTTATATTTCAAACAAAAACACCTTAATGTATATTTCTATTTCTTTAAGGTTTTTGCCATAGGGTGCCTGCACTCACTGGAGAGACAGAAACAGAGAGGAGGAAAGCAAGATATCAGTTCCCTGGGAAAATGGCCACGCCACAATCCCTTCTCCTCCATTTTCCTATTGGGCTTTTGGGGAGCCACACACACATGCTCAGCGTGATTTTCAAGCTGCTGGATCTGGGACTTGAACCATAGTTGGCCATTTAGGAATCCAGTGCCTTAACCAGCACGCCACCTGCTGGCCCCAAATCTTACCTATCTTAACACATTTTAAAATATAGTCTCATGGGGCCCACAACTATTACATTTATAGATGGGGTATGCATTCCTCAGTTCACCAGTTTCTATCATTTTTTGTAGACTTCAAGCTGCCAGGTCCAGGACTCAAAGAATAGCTGGCCATGTGGGAATCCAGTGCTTTAACCACCAGGCTACCTGCTGGCCTGGTATGTTTTCCAAGCTTCTGGGGCCAAGATTTGATCTAGGAAGTTGGCTATGTGGGATCTGGCTCCCTTAACCACTCAACCATGGGTGCGGCCCAATAATTTATTAATCTGTCTTCAAATCAGGAAGGGCTGGGGACAAGTGATTACTTGAAGAGATTTTTGAAGCTTTTGTTATAGAATGTGGCTTTTTTCCTCCTTCTGTTTTACATACATAGTTTTTATTTGTTTGTTTTTGTTTTGGAGAGGTTTTTGCTATAGGGCGCATGCGCTAACCAGAAAGAGAGAGACAGAGAGACAGAAAGCAAGAAATCACCCCCCAGGGGGGGATGGCCACACCACAATCCTTCCTCCTCCATTCCTCTTGGGATCTTGGGAATGCACACACACGTGCCAGCATGAATTTAAGCCACCAGGTCTGGGACTTGAACTGCGGTCGAGTACATGGGAGTCTAGTGACCTTGCCATTATGCCAACTGCTGGGAACCTCGTGCATAGTTTTTTACATGTTAATTTGAAAAACGCAGATAAATGGGAATAAATGTATGAAAGTCAACCTAAGATAATCATTATTGACATTTTAGTGTATGTATATCTAATTTAATGAAAGCAGGATCATATTGAGCTCTTTGTAATTTTTCTATCTAAATACAAGTCAGATCTTAATTATGGAAAAAATAAATATGCAGAAAAATGGAGAGTCAAAACCAATCATTCCAGTATTTTCCACTATAGTAAACTACTCAATGCCCCCCCCCCCACACACACACATGCATACACACAAACACATAAAGAAAGAGAGAGAAGTCTAGCAAGTCGGAGACTCAGAAAAGAGTTGATATTGCACTGAAGTTCAAGTGTAAAGGCAGTTTGACAGAAGAACTCTGTTCTTCTGGGGGAGCTGTTCTTTTCATTGAGGTCATAGACTGATTGGATGAGGCCCACCCACATTACCTAGGACAATCTGCTTTATTCAATGTATATTGGTTTAAACGCTAATGTCTGTGAGCTCAAAGACCCCAGACTGAATGGTTCCAGAAACTTGAACAGAAATTTGTTTATCTAAGGCCTTGCCAATAGAGAATGCCCACGAGATGATTATGCTCTCTTGATCCATTCATTGAATTGATCATGTGGGACCCCTGCCCTAAATTTTGCCTTTAAAAATGCATGTGGGGAACATCTCAGGGAGACCAGGTTTTTTCAGCATGAGCTACCCACTCTCCTTGCTTTGTGCTTTTGTGCTTTGCAATAAAGCTTTCCTTCAAAAAAGAAAAAAGTTACTATTATCTAAAAATACCATTGCAGAAACATCCAGAATGATGGGTTTGACCAAATATTTACGTACTGTAGCCTAGTCTCAGGCTGACATATAAAAATAACCTTCACATTAATCTAATATTAATAAAGATCATGTAAAATTCCACAGTCTCTATATGTGAAAATGCTGTGGGATACCATGAGAGAACATTTAACTTTACATTAAGTGAGAGGGTAGTCAGGGAGGAGGTGATACTGCACTTGACACTTGAAGGATGGATAAGTTTGACAGAAACCAGGAATTTGGGAGGTTAGAATTGATAAGGAAAGAAAGAAACCAGGAATAAAATGATCAAAATTTACTAGCTATGAATGAATGCATGTGAGATATAAGATACTCATGAACCATGATGGAACAGAAAGAAGAGTTCCTGGCATTGAGTGCTCCTGGAATTGAGGCCTACTTCTAATAGGTATTTAAGGAAAAAAAATTGTAAATTATTTCCAAAATGGTGAAGTTCTGGCCCAGCCACTGTGGTGCAGGTGGTAGGGTGCTGGTGGTACATAATACTGAAGTCATATGGTGAGGCCTACAGTTCGGATCCTGGGTTGATCTGATTGTCTTGAGCTTAGATGCTGGTGCACTCATGATACTGCTTGGGTGGAAGGCTAGAGGGGAGAGGACAATCACATAATGAGACTCTGTTGGGGGCAGTCTCTCTCTCTCTCTCTCAGTAAATAAATAGACTTAAATGAAAGTAAAATGTTATATTATAATAAGACATTGCTATGCATTTGGGTGCTTCAGTGGAACTTCTGGTTTTCTATTTTTAGTATTTACTTCAGTTTCTCTTTGGTGGTTTTTTTCAACCAAAAGTTAAAAGTTAACATCTGAAAAAAAATAACATCTTAACAGTTAAAATGTCTATTTTTCAAAGTAAGGACAGTTTAAGATATTGTAATCTATAGTGTATTTTAAAATGGAATAGTCTCCCCAAAGAATATAATTTGAAAGTATTTAAAACACTCTTTTATCTATACTCACTCACATTATATGGAGAATCAGATTCATAGTCAGCAGATCTGAGTATCACTTCAACAAAGGACTATTTAAAAATGTTATGACAAAGCATTTTTACTTGCAAGGAAAAATCAATATGGAGTGTTTATTTTTATAATATATAAGAAAAGAGAGAGACCAGAAGATAGTGTAATGGTTATGTTGCTGGACTCCCACAGGGCTGACCAGGGTTCAAGTTCCCGATCCAGCAGCTTGAAACTCATGCCAGGCTTGTGTGCATGCATGCCCAAAATCCCAAAAGGAGAATGGAGAAGGGATTGTGGCATGGCCATCACCCCTTGGGGATGACTTCTTGCTTCTGTCTCCCTAGGGAATGCATGCTCACTATAGCAAAAGTCTCTCTCTAAAAAAAGGAAAGAAAATAGAATTTCTTTATCTAACAACACTTTGCTTTATGTTATGATGAAATGGTAGTTAATTTCACCAAATCTCTGTCCCTTTCTTTCAAAAAGTTATCCCTCAGAAACTGTCAGAACATAGGGTTTAATCTAGCACCTAAAAATCTAATAGAGTAGTGGGGCTGGCAGTAAGGCACTGGAATCCCACATGGCTGATGGTGGTTTGGTGCTAGACTGAGAGACTTGCTTTCTCACTTTCTCTTTGTCTCTTGTTCTCTCACTTTTTCTCTGGTCAAATAGAAAAAAATATAATAATAATAATAAACAAAATTAAATAATTAGGGATCAGCAGTTGGAGTAATGCCTATGCCGTTAGACTCACATGTAGTCAACCATGGTTTGAGTCCTAGACCCAGTGGCTTAGACTCACGCTGGGCACATGTGTGTGCATACCCAACATCCTGAGGGGAGAATGGAGGAGAGGGGATTGTAGCATGGCCATCCCACCTAGGGGGTGATTTATTGCTTTCTGTCTCTCTGTCTCTCTCTGTCTTTCTGTCTTTTGCGCCCTATAGCAAAAACCTCTCAAAAAAATAAATAATTCTTTTTTTAAAAAAAAAGCTAATAGAGTAGTAAAAGTAGGAATTCATTTTTTTTTAAACTGAACAAGGTTATAGAAGGTTAAAGCCTGTGTGTGCCTCTTTTAATCTGAGGATTTATATATCCTTGGAAACAATGCACCATGGGTATACTTTGAGGTCACAGTCAAAAGTTTCTAAGAATTCAAGAGTCAAAATTAGGTAGAAGACACATCAAGATTAGTACATTGACAGTGTGAATCAACCAGGGATCAATCCAGTTTCTCATGGGCTTTCCAGCATGCTCACAGCTGGGTAAGTAGTGAAGCTAGGGATTTGAGCTGACAGAGATGAGAGCTGGGTAGTTAATTAAGTTGATTGAATATCATAAGGCAGCACCTGCCCCCTTTCCAATGTTATTGCTTGGGAGTCTAACTAACTGCTAGGATAAACAGAGGTTCACCTGTAGATATGAATTATAGAGAAGTAATCATCCAAAGTCACCATTTTCAAAAAGAGAATATAGGAAACATCATTGCTAATATTGTATTCATGTCTTCTAAAATGCTAATGCACATTCAATGTTTCAATAAAGAACAAACTGGCTCTTAGAATCTGATTAATCCATGTATAATTTAATAGAGTGTTAAGGTGTGCAAAACTGGTCTTATAAAAGTAGTGGATTGATACACACACACATATAATCTTCTGGGATATTTATCCAATTTATCTTCTGAAATATTTGAGTGTTACAAAAATAATGCCTCTTTATCTCTAATGATTTTCTCAAAATAGACATTTTCTTATCTCATCATAGCACAATTATCTAAATCAAGAAGCTATCTGATACAGTATTATCATCCAAGCCACAAGTCTGATTCAAATTTTTCCAGTTGTCCCACCAGTATCTTTTTTGGCAAAAAATTATCTGGTCCCTGATTTAATCCAGGATTACTAGTTGTGTTTATCTGTCATGTTTCTTTATTCTGGAAGAGTTCCTCAGCTTTTCTTTGTCTTTTACGACTGTACCATTTTGGAGGAGTTCTGGAAAGTTATTTTGTAGAATGACCTTCAGTTTGACTTAGTTTGATGTTTCCTTATGATTTCAGGTTGCACTTTTTTTTGGCAGAAATTCCACACAAGTGATTTTGTAGGATACACACTCTGGAAGAAGTAATTACTAGACAGAGTGTTGTTTGGGACTTTCAGAAAATGCTGCCAAAGGACTGTTCCTCTTTGCTTTTGAAAAATTGAAATAAATGTCAATAATATTGTGAAAATAAATTTCTGCAGCATACTTGCATTTTAGTTCTTTCTCTAAGTAGTTGCTTTTTTTCCATTAAATATGAGAGGTTTTCAGGGCCAGCAGGTGGTGTGGTGGTTAAGATGCTAGACTTCCACATAGCTAACCACAGTTCAAGTCCCAGACCGGGTGGCTTGCTTTCTCATTTTCTCTCTCTCATGTGCCCTAAGGCAAATTTAAAAATAATAATAATAATAATAAACAAAACAAAAAAATTTTAAAATATGAGAGGTTTTCACTGTGAGGTTATATTTATTTATTCATTTATTTGTTTATGTTTTAGTCTGTCATTTGTTTATTCTGTGAGGCTCTATTTAACAGCAGTTTCTGTACTCACACATTGAGAGACTGTAGGCCCACATAACCTAGCGTGATGCTCAAATGAGTGGAAGTTCTTAAAATTCTTAATGTGTACCACATTCCTAGGAAAGTAATTCAATACAAATGAAAAATAAAGTAAAGTTTGAAGAATTGGAAGGATTTATGTTTCTGCATTGTGATAAAGGATAAGCTGATCATAGTATTTCTACCCATAAGTCATTTTAAGTACCTCTTTTACTTTGCAAAAGCAATAGGATACAGGGATTAAAAACATTGGCAGTGGAGTTGGACTGCCTGGGGAGCATCCCTGATCTGTGATATCCTAACTGGGAGACATGACTCTCTAATCTCAGTTTTTCCATTTGCAAAGAAGATCACCTTAGTACCAAATTATTGGAGTTATGGAGAATTAAACTGAACAGTGTAAGCAAATTTCTTACACTGGTTACTGCCATTTAGCCCTCACATATGGCTATGGCCCAATTCCGAATGACAGTTCAAATCTAGGTTTATCTACTTTTGTGACCCTGGAAGATACTTTTCTTTCTCTATATCTAAAGCTCCTATTTTGTTTCTTTTATTATTTTTTTTTCTCAGATTTTTTCCCATAGAGCACATGCACACACCAGAGAGAAAGACAGAGAGAGAGAGAGAGAGAGAGAGAGAGAGAGACAGGAAAATAGAAAATCCCTCCAGGGACGATTTCTTCTTCATTCTCTCAGGAATTTTGGGGATGCAATCACACAGACCTGGTGTGTTGTTCAAGCTGCCAGGTTCAAGACTTGAACCACAGAGTGGGCCATGTAGGATCTAGTACCTTAACCATCATGCCACCTGCTGGCCCTATTTTGAAAAAGAGGTAATAATAGTACCTATGTCATAGAGTTCTAATGAGCATTACTAACTTTAATATATTATCATTTTTCCTATTAATATCCTTATCAATATTATTACTATATTACTATCTTTTTCATTAATGTCTTTCTTAGAAACTCACTGGAAAACAAAGTACTTTTTCTTAAAATTTGTACATTTTAAAGTACAATTTAAAACCAAAGAAAACACTGGGACACATACCTCTAGGGAATATTTGCTTTTCTTTCAAAATATAATTGCTGAGAAATTTTCTTCTTCAATGAACACAAGAACCTTAAAGGTAACCTCAGGTCTGTTCCATTGTTTGAATTATGTGCAGATATAGGAATTTAATTTTTATTACTAATGAAAGCTACATATTGATATTGAAAAGGTACATACTCTAATATTTTAAATGTGTTTAAATAGGAATCATTATTACCTTGGTAAAATATCAAAGTATTGTGTGTCTGTTTTTGTTATGTTGACCTTAAATCTGCCAGTGGTGAATCTAACCAGAATTTCACCTGGCTCGATTAATGTTCCAGAGCAGTGGAACGTTAGCTTAACTGGACATGAGATTATTCACTGCCATTGTCATTAACCTAGGATATATGGTATTCACATTATTGTGTCCAGAGGACAGTACAATACATTGTCTTTTCCTAGTCCATAGGAACATCTAGTTCATGCAAAGCCTACCTCTTCTCTATCTACTATACAATAGTTTTTTCAAGTCTTGCCTGACCATCAAGGCTAAAATCACTAGGCTCCAGGGTTCATTGGCATTTTAATTGTGTGTGTGTGTGTGTGTGTGTGTGTGTGTGTATGTGTGTGTGTGTGTGTGTGTATTTGACATGGACCCTTTTGACAACTCGGCATCATTTATTATTTATTTATCTATCTCTTTTCTTTCAATACAGGAATAACCCTTTGTACAATATCCACAGAAGTGGAACTCATTACCTTAGAGACAGAATGTTCTATTTTCTGGGAAGCTCAAATTGTTCAGAAAGTTCTTCCTTACACGAAAGATATTTGATGACTACGCTATGAATTAGGTTTTGAACTTAGGCCACTATTTATCAGTTTTCTTCTTAGAAAACTGGGCATATTTTCCTTATGTAATTCAAAGTATGGTTTTAGTAATAAAATGATAAATGATAAAATAATAAAATGATGAAAGTAAAATATATCTCACATTTATAAAATATTAAGCACCCTAAGCCTATAATTATTTAGAATAGCTCATAAATAATGCACCGTTCCCTAGATATTGTCCATTTCTTCTCTTTGTTCTATTTACTATTACCAAATACTCAAGTTTAACCTAATTTCATTATGTTAAAGGTCAGTGAGATTGTCAGGGAAGGAACGATTTCCACTTGTGTATAGATAAGGATATTGGACCATTAGATGTTGAGTGATTTACCAGGGCTCCCATAACTTACTGCCAGAACCAAGACCTGTCTCCTGACTCCTGGGCCATTTTTTCTTCTCAGCACACACCACCCTGTTGTTTAGTGTGACTTCAAATCTTATAGCCTGCCAAGTCAATTCCATGAGTCAATTAGGATATGTCTTTCACTGTTGAGAACAAGCAATCTTCAAGCTAGAAATGGACTTGGCCTCAGTCAACTTAAGTTTCCCTTTCCCTCAGGAGATTGCTAAGGACATTTTAGTGGTTTCTTAAGATGGGCAGAGTACCAGGACACAGGATAACAGTTCTCAGATGTATTAAAAGTATAAAGGGAACAATTAAATACTGCAAAAAGGCTGACATTTACAGAAATATATAGCTTTAAAGCTGCACAATTCTTTGATTAGTCTCCAAAGGATCATTTGAAATTCTTTTGTTTATTTTTTCACTTTCCCTTCATCACTATTTGCTTTAACAGCTGCAAAAATATATTTGAACAATTTATCCTGCCCAGTCAAAGGTATATGATAATATCTTTAATCTGCCATCTGTTGCCTAACACTGAAACAGGTTTTCCTCATCTCCCTTTAGAGCTACCTATCAATGTAGAAATAAAAAATGAACATTGTTTTTTTAAATGTTTAATTGGGCTTTCATGGAAGAATTTTTTTATTTTTGGACTCACCACCAAAATTCTCATTGAGTTTTGTGAGATCTTTATTTTATTCAATAATTCATGAACTAAAATACCTGGTCACTAATGTTGATGTAAAACCCTAGAATTTCAGTTTTACAAAGGACTTGATGATTATAAAAGCCGTATTTTACTCCATTCATGTTAACATAAGAAGCATTACCCACACATTTTCAAATAGTTTGGCAATTTTCAAGATGGAAAATTTATTAAAATCTAGATTTCTGAGCCAGCTGGTGGTGTGGAGTTTAAGGCCTCTGGATCCTACAAGGTCGACTGTGCAGTTCAAGTCCCAGACTGGTGGCTTGAAATACATGCTGGGTATGTATGCATGCAAGCCCAAAGTCCCAATAGGAGGATGGAAGAGAAGGGACTGAGGTATGACCATCTCCCCTGGGGGGTGATTTCTTACTTTTCTTCTCTCTCTTGTCTCTCTCAGGCGAGTGCATGCAACCCACAGAAAACATGAAAAAAAATTTAGATTTCTAATAATGGCAAAAAGTTGAGAATCTTCTAGTCACGTGCTTGAGGAAAATAAAGGTGAGAAAAGAAAACACAGGTAGATATTGACCAGAAATCAGGTCTGAGTTATTAATTCATCGTATTTTGTTGTTCTTTAGGAGTTAGGTTATTAAAAGTAGCCTCTGATTCACCCTTAGAAATATTCTTGGTTCTTAAATCTACTTTTTTTTTATGTAATAGAATAACCACTCTGGTCTTTTTATTATTAGTATTGCATACCTTTTCTAACTCTTTTATTGGTTTTTTTGAAAGTCTATTTAATTTATTCATGGTAGAAAGCACGTGCACTCAAGAGACAAAGACAGAGATGCCAAGAGAGAAGCACTCTCACCAGAGTCTCATGACACTACAATCTTCTTTCCTCAGTCCTCAGTCATCAGAATCCAGGGCATGTGCACATATGCTCCAGATGTTTTCAGATGAACTTTTATAGCCAAACCTGCAATCAGCCATGTGGCTTCAAGCACTACAATTTTTTTTACTATTGACTGTGCCACTAGGCTGGGCCACAAGTTTCTTGTCTTCAAACTTTTGTCTTTATATTCAATGTGGGTATCTTGGTATGGCTTAAGGTTAGGTCAGCCTTTTTTTTTTTTTTTTTGGCCGGGGGTGGGCCACAAGTTTCTTGTCTTCAAACTTTTGTCTTTATATTCAATGTGGGTATCTTGGTATGGCTTAAGGTTAGGTCAGCCTTTTTTTTTTTTTTTTTGGCCGGGGGGGGGACGGGTGGTGGAGATTTTTGCTATAGGGTGCACGTGCTCACTGGAGAGACAGAGAGACAGAAAGTGAGAAATCACCCCCCAGAGGGGATGACCAGGCTGCATTCCCTTCTCCTCCATTCTCCTCTTGAGATTTTGGGCATGAATGCACACATGCCCAACATGAGTTTCAAGGCACTGGAAATTGAACCATGGTCAGCCATGTGGGAGTCCAACACCTTAACTACTATGCCACATGTTGGCCCCAGGGCTTCTTTTTTTTTCATTATTCAGTATGACAAACTCTGCCTTTAAGTTGGGGTGTTTAGACCACGTCATATCAATAATAACACTAAATTTAAGTGTTTTAGTGTTATTATTCATGAGAATAGATTTCTACTTTTTAAAGATTTATTTTATTTTTAATGGACAAATAATAATTGTACATATTTACCAGGTATAACAATTTTTTAAAAATAATTATTTAATTTTTTATTTATTCATTCATTTATTTTTTAATTTGACCAGCGAGAGACAGAGGGTGAGAGTGAGAGAGAGAGGAAGTGGGAAAGTAAGCCACCAGATTCAGGACTCAAACCCCAGTCGGCCATGTGGAAGTATACAACGCCTTAACCACCACACCACCCGCTGGTCCCAAACATAATTTTTCAATACATGTAGACATTGTGGAATGATCACATAAAGCTAATTAGCATATCCATCACCTCAAATATTTATCATTTCTTTGTCGTGAGAACATTTAAAATCTTATCTTTTAAATATCTTAAAATATAAAATACATTATTATTAACTATTTTGGTTAGAATTCTGTTGATTATGATGCATATGGTAACATCTTTGGGCTGATAGGCAGTGTATTCATGATGAGAAAATTCACTTGGTATGCTGTAATAATACACAGTGATTAAATGTAGGAAGTAAATAAATTTAATAAAAAACAAAAAAGCAACTATTATGGTTAGGTTTAAATCTACCACATGGCTATTTGTAGCTAATAAATTTATCAATTATTTTCCCCCTTTTCTTTGGATTGAGAGGTTTTTTTGGAGAGTTTTTTTTTTCCTATAGGGCGCGTGCGCTCGCCAGACAGACAGAGAGAGACATAGAGACAGAAAGCGAGAAATCACCCCCCAGGGGGGATGGTCATGCCGCAATCCCTTCTCCTCCATTCTCCTCTTGGGATCTTGGGCATGCACGCACATGTACCCGGCGTGAGTTTTAAGCCACTGGGTCTGGGACGCGAACCGCGGTCAACTACGTGGGAGTCCAGTGACATAGCCATTATGCTAACTGCTGGTTCCCTGGATTGAGAGTTTTTAAAATTTTATTTTTATCTTCTTTGGTGACTAGATAACTATAATTCTTAGTTTTAAGTGGCTGGTTTGGGCTTTTTTGTACACATCTTTAATTCATCACAGTCCTTAGGGTAACATTATATAACTTACCTATGGTATAAGAACAAGTATATACTATAATTTCTGCCCTCTTAGCCTTTTAGCTATGATTATCATGAACTTTCCTTCTTTTAAAAAAATTTTTATTTATTTTAACTTGACCAGAGAGAGACAGAGACAAACAGAGAGAGGGAAAGTGAGAAGGCAAGCCACCAGATCCAGGACTCGAACTGTTGTCAGCCATGTGGGAGTGTCCAGCGCTTTAACCACCACACTACCTGCTGGTCTGAATTTTACTTCTATACATGCTATGAACTACTGCATTGTTATTATTTTGGGCTTAAACAGATATGCATATTCTAAATACAGCTAACATTATTAAGTGTTTATATTAACCACCTCTGTGCTCTTCATTTCTTTATGAACATCCAGATTTTCATCTATAATAGTATTGTTTTCATTATACCTGAAGAATTCTTTCAATATTTTTGTAGTACAAATTTGGTGGTGATGAGTTATTTTAGCTTGTAAGTATTAAAATACCTTTATTTCATTGTTTTTTTTTTTTTCACTATAGGGCGTGTGCGCTCGCCAGACAGACAGAGAGAGACATAGAGACAGAAAGCGAGAAATCACCCCCCAGGGGGGATGGTCACGCCGCAATCCCTTCTCCTCCATTCTCCTCCCGGGATCTTGGACACGCACGCACACATGCCCGGGGTGAGTTTTAAGCCACCGGGTCCGGGACGCGAACCGCGGTCGACTACGTGGGAGTCCAGCGACATAGCCATTACGCTAACTGCTGGTTCCCTCATTGTTGTTTTTGAAAGATATTTCACTGGAAATAGAATTCAAAGTTTATACTCTTTTTTTAAAAAAAAATATTTTAGAAATGCTGCTCTAGTGTCCTCTCATTCACATTTATTCCAATGAGGACTCTACTATGATTCTTGTCTTTGTTCCCTTGTATGCAATGTGTTGTTTTGTCTATGATTCCTTTTAGGATTATTTCTTTCTTATCAGCTGCAAGCAATTTGTTTATGATTTGCCATGGTATATTTTTCTTCATGTTTCTTTTGCTTGAAGTTGTAGGACTTCGTGGAGGTTGGGTTTACTGTTTGCATCAAATGCAAATTTTCAGCCATTATTTCTTCTGTTATTTTTTTCTGTTCACCATTCCTTGGTTTAGATATGTCCAATTATGTATGTATTAGACTTGATATTCTCCCACAGCTCACTGATGATGTGTACACTTTTTTTCAGCATTTTTCTCTCTTGATTTGGTATGTCTTCAGGTTTATTGCAATTTCTTTCTTTTTTCCTGCAGCAGCTAATCTACTGTTAATGCTAACCATTGTATATTTTTCTTTTGTCTTATACTTTGTAGTTTTCATTTCTATCAATTTATCTTTACTCAATATGCTCAATATTTCCTCTACCTTCTTAAGCATACGGAATAGAGTTAAGATAACTATTTCAATGTCTTTACATTCTAATGTGTGTAATTTCTGAGACTGTTCCTTTTTATTTGTTTTTATTCTTAGTACAGGCTATACTGTCTTGCTTCTTTGCAAGTCTGGTCATTTTCATTGGATGCCAGAAATTGCAAATATTTCCTTGTTAGGACTGAATATTCTTGAGCTGTCTTCTGAGTTTCTGTTAAGATACTTTCAAGGCTTGCTTTTAAGTTTTGAAAGATGATACTAGAGCAGATTTAGTTTACGTCTTTTTTTTCCACTACTGTAGCAATATCATTCTGAGTACTCTCTCTTGCACCCTGAGTACTATCTCTTGTACAAATTTTCCCCTTTGGTGGGAACATGAATGATTCTTATTCCTGTAGGCATTATGTTAATTTCCCCAATTCTTTCAGGCAGTTCTTTTTTTTTTTTTTTTTTTCAGTTGTTTTTTGGGGGAGAGGTTTTTACTATAGGGAGCGTACGCTCGCCAGAGAGACAGAGAGAGACACAGAGATAGAAAGCGAGAAGTCACCCCCCAGGGAGGATGGCCATGCCGCAATCCCTTCTCCTCCATTCTCCTCTCCGGACCTTGGGCACGCACGCACCCACCCCCAGCGTGAGTCTCAAGCCACCGGGTACGGCACGCAATCCATGGTCGACTACGTAGGAGTTCAGCGACTTAGCCATTACTCTAACTACTGGTCCCTCAGGCAGTTCTTTTGAAGACCTATGAAGAATCTGAGCTTTTTCTCTGCCTGCAAGTTAAGAACATAGCCTGTCATAGTTTCATGGATACTCACGGAAGACACAACAAATGCCGTGGGAAAAGCTCATCAACTCTCAGACACAATTTTCCCAGGCAATGTGAAGAGGGCCAGGTGACTCCTGTATATACAATAGGTTGTATTATGGGAGAGGAACCCTGAGTTCAGTGAACCTAGATCTTTTACAGTGGAAAGTATACATAGCTTTCTTTTGTTTCCAAGGGAGATAGTATATCATCTAAAACAATTCACTATAAAAACATCTTTGAAGAGATATACAAGAATGAAGGCAGTTAGTAACTGTAAGACATGCAAAAATGAAAGAGACAATTATGCACTGAACTACATCCCTTTAAAATTCACATATTGAACTCTAATCAGCAATGTGCCTACATTCGGAGATAGGACCTTTAAAGAAGTAATCAAGTTTAAATGAGGTCGTAAGAGTGAGGCCCTAATCCTACAGACTAGTGTCCTTATAAAGAGACAGAGAAACTGGAGATCTCTATTCATATGCACCCAGAGAAAAGGTCATGTGAGGAATAGGAAGAAGGAACCACCTACAAACTAAGAAAGACTTTAGGAGAAACCAACCATGCTAGCACATTAATCTTGGCATACAGCCTCCAGAAATGAAGTATTTAAGCCACTCAGTCTGTGGTATTTTGTTACGTCAGTCCTGACAAACTAACACAGAGACCTACAGAGAATTATCTCTGAATAGTTCTTTCCCTGAGTTCAGGTAATTTCCTTACACACGCGTGTTGCGCTATAGGTAGCAGCAGGCTTGAGGAGCCATCTACTGATCTGTGGAGTACTTTTTCTATACAATTCTTTCCTCTGGTATATTGCCCTGCAAACTCCAGTTGCCTTGGTTTCCTGAGATTTCTAGCTTCATCTCCTTAATTCAGTGTATCTCCAGGTTCTGCCTAGTTGTCCCATCCATGTGCTGGGGACTAGAAACTCTCTATATACAGTAAGCTGGGGCAATTATAGGCCCACACTTTTTTGTTCCTTTTCGAGGGATCAGTATTCTTTTTTTTTTTTTTTTTTTTTTTTTTGGGGGGTTTTTGGTATAGGGGT
>NW_006160117.1:3976087-4008343 GCF_000334495.1 Tupaia belangeri chinensis | reverse complement strand
AGAGAGACAGAGAGGCAGAAAGCGAGAAACCACCCCCCAGGGGGGATGGCCACGCCGCAATCCCTTCTCCTCCATTCTCCTCTCGGGATCCTGGGCATGCACATACACGCACCCAGCGTGAGTTTTAAGCCACCGGGTCCGGGACGCGAACCGCAGTCGACTACATGGGAGTCCAGCGACATAGCCATTATGCTAACTGCTGGCCCCAGAGGGATCAGTGTTTTATGCTATCTAATATACAGTGTTTGTAAACTCTTTTTAAATACATATTTTGTCTAGGCTTTTAAAGTTGATTTGGATAGGAAAATAAAGCCAGTCCTAGATACAAAAGGAAATTTCTCACCTTAAAGAGTGATTACTTTCAACCTCTGAAAGAATCAAAGCTGAATTAATAATTAGTTTGGAACTTAAGGGAATCATCACAATTTTGATTCAACTGCTTCTCAGACTTATGAATATATGTCAAATATTCTGAGTATTTATGCCTCATTTTCCCATTTGTAGCATTGGGAAGAAAATAAATAAATTAGCTTTCCAAGTAGAATATTAGTTCAGTTGTACAAAATATTGTAAAAGAGATTTGAGCTCTATGAAAGGAAGTTTACATACAAATGTGAGTTTTTCCATTATTAACAGGCCTGGAAAGTTCAAATTACATTAAATAGTTTGACAAAATATCAAGAAAGATTATAGTGAATATGAAAACCCTCTCTTGTAATTGTCAGTATACCAGTAAAACCCCAGGATATCATTTCTTCTTTCTTTTTAATCTTTAATTGTTGAGGAACTTCGGGGCCAGCAGATAGCGTGCTAGTTACATTGCTGGACTCCCACATAATAGATTGCAGTTCTAGTCCTGGACCTGGTAGCTTAAAACTCACACTGGGTGCATGTGCATGCGTGCCCAAGATCCAGAGAGGAGAATGGAAGAGAAGAGATTGCAGCATAATCGTACCCTCTGGGGGGGGTGATTTAGCACTTTCTATCTCTTTGTCTCTCCAGCAAGCTCACATGCCTTATAGAAAAATCTGTCTAAAAAACAAAACAAAACAAAAACATCATTATCCTTCTAGCTTTACTTCCAACCATGTAGAGTTGAACTATTAGTGCTTCTTTTCTTAAGAAAAAAAGTAAAACAGAGAGAAATAGTTGAGTTAGTTAGAATGTGTAAAAGAATTTACATGCAGACAAAAATGGAGTCCGGTGACTACATTTTATTATTTCAAAATGGATGCCAGCAGAGAACACAAAATTGCATTTGTCCAATCTACTTAGTAAAATATTGGGAAATTGTGTCCAGATTGATGAATACATGAAAAATAAAAGTAGGTGAAGGGAGACAAGAGGCTGAGAAAAGATTAGAGTAAGGTGCCTTTGCCATGAGGAGAGCAACTGTTTAAAAAAAATACTTAAAAAAAAAGTCATTCCTCTGCATCAAAGGAAAGATGTCATCCAGGAGAGTACACTGTGAAACTGTTTTTAAATGCTTTTCAAAATCTGTAGTCAGAAAAAAAACGATCACTTAGAAGCATTTTAGAAAACAGCTTCTCTTCCCACACACTCACATTGGTTAAAAAAAAAAAAATGCTAAGCAAGGTACTGTTTTTTAAAGGAACCTAATGCTCTTTTTTAAATAGAACTTTTTATTTCTAATGAAAAAAAATAAAACTTAGACATTTTCCTTATTTTGCTTTCTGTGCAATTCTATCTGACAGGTGTTGGTAGTTTTACATGACATGAGATGGTCTTTCTGCTTCTCTTAATGGATAAATATGTTGTTACACAATGGAATTATTAGAAAAAGAGAAAGCAGGAAGGAAGGAAGATAGGAAGAAATGATGGGGGGGAGAAAATTCTCTAGGACAAGAGTTAGCAATCTACTGGCCCACCACCTGTTTTTTATTTAAATAAAGTTTTATTAGAACATATTGTCTAAGGCTGGTTTTGCAATTCAATAACAGAGTTAGTAGCTGCAACAGAGACCATATGGCCTACAAAGCTAAAAATGTTTACTCTCTGGCCCATTACAGAAAAATCTGTTGCACCTGCTCCAAGAGACCACCTTCCATGCTTAACAAAAGGTTACATTCTGAACAAAGTCATTCCCCTTTTACAGTCCTGAGTAAAGTACGCCAAATAAGAGTCATACTTTTTGTTCTACCAGTTAATATTTGGGGGAATTTAATTTTTTTGCATTATTGCTATGGATACCACAATATTTTGATGGACTAGGATTGTGGTAGCTAAAACAAAATTGATATTTTATTTGAAATGTACTTTCTCTTTTATTCATACTAATGAAAATTCTATTAGAGAACTGATAAATTTCAGTTTTCATGAAATATTCTCCTTCCTTAGTAAATATCTATAAATCACTCTAATTGTAATCAAAGACAAGGTTTTTATTGTTTGTTTTTTTTTTTTTTTTTTTAGTTTTGCCTCCCTGTCTTTTACATAGTCTTTCACAAAGATTATATCAAATAGCAAAATGAATAAATGATGAGGTTAGGAAAGAATTGGGGGGGGAATAATTGGACCTACTGAATAATTTACCATTTGGATTACTGAGTTAATGGTACAGAAATCTAAATTATAAATTCCTGCAATGGCTTGGCTCTTCTCTTAAGGGTTATAGTAGATACCTCCTCTGTACACCCAACTTAGGAACTTTGAAATGTTAAACATTATTTGACATTTCTTCAAACATAGGATGTTTTTATTTTAGATTTTCACACATGCAACTCCACAAACATATCCTATACTCTTTTTGTAAAAAAAATATTTATTCATTCATTTTTTTAATTTGACCAGATAGAGACACAGAGAGAGAGAGGGAAAGTGAGAAAGCAAGCCACCAGGTCTGGGACTTGGTCCATGGCCAGCCATGTGGTAGTGTCCAGCACCTTAACCACCATGTCACCTGCTGGTCCCCCACATATCCTATACTCTACTTCACATGTTTAGTTTCTATTCAACTCTCTTGTCTAGGCTAAAATCCTTCTTCCGGGCAAGTGCTCCTTAGCATAACATTCACCATACCATAGGTAATTAGTTTGTTTATCTCTCTTATTACAGTGTTAGTTTCTCCCATACTTGAGGATGAGAGGGAAAGATCTCTTGCTTACCGCTGTATCTTCAATGACAAGGACAGTACCTGTGGTAGTAGTTCCTGTTGCTACTGTGACAAATTAATACAAATTTAATGTCTTTAAATGACACGAAAATATTATCTTACAGTCTGAAGGTCAGAAGTCCGAGATGGGTCCCATTGAGCTAACATAATATTGACAGGTCTGTTTCTTTGGGAGACTTCAGGGATATATTTATTTTCTTGCCTTTTCCAGTTTCTAGAAGCTGCCTGCATTCCTTGGGTCATGGCCTCTTCCTCCATCTTCAAAGCCAGGAACATCTAGCAGAGTCATTCCCACACTTGCCATCTTTCTAGTTCTCTCTTACAGAGTCACATTTTTCTCTTCCACTTTTAGGGATCATTGTGATTACATTGGGCTCACCCAAAATAGTTCACGATAATATTCCTACTTTTAGGTTACTCGATTAGCAACTTTAATTCCTTCTTTACCTTAAATTCTCTTTTGCCATATAATACAACATATTCAAAGTGTCTGAGGATTAAGACATGGGTATCTTGGGGGAAAGGAAGTATTAACCTGTTTAGCACAGTACCTGATACATGGAAAACTTTCAAGTAATAATTGCTGAATGGAAGTATGTATGGGTGAATGAGTCAATAAGTAGTAAGTGAAAGGTGTGGTAAAGTTAGAGAGATACAGGATGATGTGCAGAAAATAGATTTATCTAGGAGCCTCAGGGGGGAAAAAGTAAACAAATCTTGAGAAACCTTGCTAACAGAAACAGTGTTTGAAGCTCAAGGCTATCTTTGGGGTCCACAGGACCTGTAATTTCTAAGAGTACAAAATATTTAAAACTGGATCAAAGACTCTATTTTTGCCACACACACAAAAAAACTATATACTACAGGAAAGAGATCCTCAAATTCCAATGTGCAAAGGATCATCTGAAGGACTTTTTTTTTTTTCCTTTTGAGAGATTTTTGCTATAGGGTGCTCGCCAGAGAGACAGAAAGCAAGAACTCACTCCCCAGGAGGGATGGCCATGCCACAATCCCTTCTCCTCCATTTTCCTCTTCGGATTTCGGGCATGCTCACACATGCACCCAGCATGAGTTTCAAGCTGCCAGATCCAGTACTTGAATTTCGGTCAACTACGTGGGAGTCTAGCGACATAACCACTGCGCCATCTGTGTGGTCTCCCATTTGAAAGACTTTTTGAAAAGGACTCCTGGACCCAAATATGGCAGTATCTAGGCATAAGAATTAGTTATTCTAACAAGTTCTAAGATGATGCTGATGCTGCTGGTCCAGGGACCACACTATGGTAACTGGTATAGTAGAAAAGGCACAACTTGTATAAGAGGCCAGTCTTTGGGCTCAAGTATCTATCCAGTCAGTAATTTATTACTTGTGTGACTTCTGGTGAATTGTTTAGCCTCTTTTAACTTGAGTTTACATGGTCGTAGAATGAGAATAAATACTTCATAAGGTTATTTAAGTATATCGTAGGCATGCATGGAAATTAGTACTTCATTAAAACATACGTGAATTTCCTGTTTTGAAGAAGATATTTAGCAAATATTGATATCTTCTACTTTCTCCTTGAAATGAAGTTATAACTGCTTTTAACAGAACAAAATTATAAATGGAAGTGAGAAGTATAAAGTAAGGCAATGTTTTTTGTTCAGTCAGAAATAGCCAAGCCATAAAGTTTCCAGATCATACATCAGGCAGTGTCAACAATGGCCACATGAGGCAAGAGGAAAGAAGGCTACCAAGAGTTATGATCCCTGTATTAAAAGTTGGGGCAGCTAGGCCAGTGGGTCACATGGTGGTTAAGGCAGCTGAATCCCACATGGTCAACTGTGTAGTTCAAGTCCCACACCCAGCAGCTTTAGTTCTTTTTTTTTGGTGGAATTTTTTTTTCTATAGAGCATGCATACTCTCCAGAGGGACAGAGAGATAGAAAGTAAGAAATTACCCTCAAGGGGGGATGGCCATGCCGCAATCCCTTCTCCATTCTCTTCTCAGGATTTTGGGCATGCACGCACATGTGCTTGGTATGAGTTTTAAGCTGCTGGGTCCAGAACTTGAACCACTGTTGACTACATGAAAATCCAGTAATGTAACTCTTGCATCATCTGCTGGTTCCTCCAGTGTGATATTCAAGTCACCGGATCCAGGACTTGAAATGCGATTGACCATGTGAGTCCAGTGATGTAACCATGATGCCATCTGCTGGTCCTTGTTTGTTTTTGCAGAGTGGGCAGAAGATAGACTGCTGCCCTCGTGTTTCTGGCCTCCATGAGTTCCAAAGTGCCTACTTGAACCACTGTTGACTACATGAAAATCCAGTAATGTAACTCTTGCATCATCTGCTGGTTCCTCCAGTGTGATATTCAAGTCACCGGATCCAGGACTTGAAATGCGATTGACCATGTGAGTCCAGTGATGTAACCATGATGCCATCTGCTGGTCCTTGTTTGTTTTTGCAGAGTGGGCAGAAGATAGACTGCTGCCCTCGTGTTTCTGGCCTCCATGAGTTCCAAAGTGCCTCTTCTCCTCTCCACAGTGAGCCTTCGCAAGCCCTGCTTTGGTGGGGGCAATCCTGGCCAGTCCAGTGATTTTCTGCCTACTCTTGCCAAGCTCCATGACCAGGCCTCAGACACTAGGGGGACAAAACTAGTCCTTGGCCCTAGTTCCAGCCCTTCCTATAGCCCCAGGGCCTGCTGCCCCAGGAGCCCCGCGACAGCTGATGCAGGTAAGACCGTGGCCTGTGGTCCAAAGGGATAGACCTTCTATGAGCCATGTAGGTCCAACCCCTTGTGCAGCTTGCTGTGTGGACTCGACTGGATTGTGGGGCACGTGTGTGTGCCCAAAGTCCCAAGAGGAGAATGAAGGAGAAGGGATTGGTGAATGGCCATCCCGCTTGGGAGATAATTTCTCATATCTCCCCCCCACCACATCTCTCTTTCTCTGGTGAGCACATACAACTTATAGCAAAACTAAAAAAATAAATAAAAATGGAGCAGCAACTGGAGCCTTAGCTAAAGCCAAAGATCTTGATTGGTTTTATACTAAATGGTATCACTTATGAATATTAGTGTTCTCTCTGCTCATAAATGATTACAAAAAATTATATCTGGTTTGAGGTGAATAATAAACAATGGTTTTAGATTTTTATTTCTTGAGAGAAAAGCTGCATATTTTTGTTCATAGTTTTCTGGGAGAAACATTTCCTTTTATGAAATTTTTTTGGAGGGGTCAGATAAATGTGATTTACTATTATTTGGTAAAGACAACATTTCAAAGATTATATCAAAGTTCTGAAATGTTCCATATCCTTATTATTCTATCAAATGTCTCAAGAATGTTTCACTATGTATTGGCATAGTTTATTCTAATTGAAAATCTTCTGCAATTCAGTTTGTAAGTATTGCTGTTCAGTGAATCTTATTAGTAGTTATGCCCTAAAAGTGGAGATCCTGTCTCAGTAGAAACTAAAGTTATTCTGAAAACAGTCTTGTTTGTTACAGTAAAGTGAAATATGCTTGTGAAGTAGCAAGCAATATATAGAGTTAAAACAAGTCAACTTTTATTATACCAATTCTGTGGTCTAAAAAACACTGAAAATATTTATACCATAAAAGTTCTTCCTCCTTCTGGTAACCTTCATGGTGTCACACCAAGATCCTCTTTACCTGGCTAGTTCTCCCATCCTTTAGCTGCTGTTGCATGTTATCTGCTAATACTCAGAGCAGGTACCTCTCCAGAACATTACCCTCACCCTGTCTGGGAGATAACCCCTCCCCTCCTTACTTCCCTAACTCTTCTTTTCCCTTCTTTCCCGCTCCTGCTCCCAGAGGGAGCCATTGGCCAATGAAATACGGGATGGGCATACAAAATGTTCCCCTCTTGCCTATAAGCAGTACCTACTCAGTATTGGCAATAGATGCTCCAGAGTTCCCTGTAGGGTCTCTCCATGCTGTATTTGCCACCTTTACTTACTTCCTCCTGAGAGCACTCCCTCAATAAATCACTTTTTTCTAGAATCCCCATCTGTCTTTGTTTCTAAGAAAACAAACTCAACACTACTACAATTAGATTTTAAGCATTTCTGAGTCATTTGGCCTTCCAGTGTTTCATTGCAAAGATAAGGATACTGAATCACTTTACCTTTGCTGCCTACCTAGAATAAGGACAAAAGAAATGATAAAATTGACATTACACAGAGTCTAGCGAGAGATTTTGAACTAGTTGATACACTTATCATCAACTTATCAAATCAGTCCAAAATGATGAGCTTGAGGACCACTTTTTTGATCTGGATCTAGGAATGAGATGGAAAGTGAAGGAGGTGTAGAAATCAACTGCTGTCACAGAGATGAACATAATGGGTGTGGGAATGAAACAATGAAAGTATAGCCTGGTAACCCAACAGCCAGTAGTTGGAAAACACAATTTAGAATTTCCTGGAGATTCTGATCTCCTGGTAAACAGAAGTAAATTAATCTGAATATCCCATTGTTAATTTTTCATAAAAAATAAGTCATGAAAGAGAGAGCAGATACTTTACTGCAAAGATCCATGTTCCCATGTATGAATATAGTATCTGTGTTGCTGTGTCATTGTAGTGCCTCTTCTTTATGCTGATTATATAGTTATTGATAGTTTCTTAAAAATAGGGGCCAATTGGTGATGTGATGGTAATGCACCTCTCTATGACACTGTACCCATCTGGGAAGATACTGGGTTCCTATCCCGAGGTCTCTTTGTGCATGCCCATGATACAGGCTGGCTGGGTTGATGAGGATGAGTGTGAATCACAGCATGGAGACCCTATTGGGGATGCTTCTCTCTCATTCTCTTTTGGAATAAATAAGTATTTTTTAAAATTCTCAAAAATGTAGTAGTAATTAGATTTTTTTTTTCTCTAGTGTGTGTGCTCACTGGAGACAGAGAAAGTGAGAAATCACCCTGTGGGAGGGGCTGGCCATAATCCCCTCTTCATTCTCTTCTCAGGATCTTGTGCATGAACACACATGCAACTGGTATGTTTTTCAAGTCACTGGATCCAGGACTCGATTGCACTGTGGGATCTAGCTGCCTTAACCACCGTGAAACTGACTGGCTCTAGAAATTTGTTAATTTGTAAACTGGTGAAAATCCATTCCCCTTCCCCTGCTGCAATCTCTCAAATGGATTTTGTTGATTTTATTTGTATGGGACCAGTGTTGTACTGTCAATATAAGGAAGCACTTGTACCAGAAATAACAAGACTACCTTACTCAGACTTTGAGTTTTCACTTTCAGTATCTTGCTTTTGGCATGCATTGTCAGCAGCTTACTTTCTTCAGTTGTTAATTATGAACTGCCTCTCTGCTGTCCACATTTATGTTCTGTTCAGCTTTGGAGTTATATTTTCTCTCTCGGCAGGGTACTTCCTTAATTTGTTTTCCTCACGATCAGTATTTCTTGTTAAGATCTTGGAACTAGTCACATCTGTAACCCACCTTGCCCAAAAGTTCTGCTTGAGCATAACCTAGTACATAATCTTGTACGTAGCATAACAGACTTCCTCCTTCTGTGGATAAAAAACCTCATTAAAGAGTTAAATGACACACAAAACACAAAAGAAGTCACCTAAATTCTGCATAAGGCATCCCAAATTACTCTTTATTGAATAATCTGATTTTTAAAAAAGTATTAATCATTTGTTCTTAAGGGTTTTTGTTTGTGTATTTGTTTTCAGTTTGTTGTTAAGGGATACTACAAATTCCTCATTTGGGTAAACCCCTAATTTTTTTCTGAGGTCCAGAAATGTTAGTAATTCCTATTGATCTTCATCCTTTGTAAGTATAATTCATCAAATTCATAGTATTTCTATAGTGCTAATTGAGTATCCTTTATCTGAAATCCTTGGAATGAGAAGCATTTTGGATTTGCTTTTTTTTTTTTTTTTTTAGATTTTGGAATATTTGGATACATATAATGACATATCTTGGTGATGAGACCTAAGACTAAACACAAAACTCCTTTATATTTATATACACCTTATGCCCCAAACCTGAAGGTAATTTTATTCCAGATTTTTGTACTGCAGTGTTTTGTTTTAAAATAATTATTCTTTAATTTTATTTTTTGTTATTTTTTAAAATTTACTATAGGTCACGTGTGCTCACCAGAGTGAAAGTGAAAGAGAGAGAGAGAGAGGAAGAGAAAGAGAGAAAACAAGCTCCAAGTTCAGGACTTGAACCACAGTTGGCCAGTGTGGGAGTCCAGTGCCTTAACCACTATGCCACCTGCTGACCACATATCACAGTGCTTTGACTGCCACCTGTCACATGAGGTCATATGTTGAATTTTCTACTTCTTCTGTTATGTTGGTGCTCAAAAATGTTTTCATTTCTAGCATTTCAGATTTCAGGTTTTTGGACTAGGGATGCTTAATTTGTAATATACTGTATAATGTATAATTGTGATTTGTATATTATTTCAATTTTTAATTTCACTACTTATGAGCATTTGAGTTGTTTCCAGGCTTTGTCTTAAAAACAATTCTAATGAGATCTGTTTATATATATTTGTTCTGATTAGGTAAGCAAGAACTTCTCTAGGTTACATACACGAGAGTCAAATAACTGTTAACAGAATTCGTGCATTTTCAATTGGACTTTATAAAGCCAATTCATATTCCAAAGTGGTTGTACCAAGTTGCACTCCCACCACAGTACATAATAGTTCTAATTACTTCATATTTACATATATGCTCAATATATTTTACATTTTTTCCAACATATTGAGCATAAAGTGTCATTTCATTGAGGCTTTCATTTGTATTTTCTTGATTAGTAATGAGGATGAGTATCTGATTATTTATGTTTATTTATTACTTGAGGTTTTTTCTTCTGCAAACTCCCTATTGGGATATGCTGCCCAATTTTTTTTTTCTTTTGAGTTACTCATCTTCTTTTTTTTAATGATATATTGACAAAAGAGGCAAATCATGAAGGATAATATTGAGTTTGATTACACCTATCCAAAGCTGAAAATGACCAAATCTATATTGTTTTAGGCCTACTTATATGTATGTTAAAATTAAAAGTAAGAGAAACATTATCCCTCAAATCAGGATAGTGGCAAGATTTAAGGTAAAGGAAGTGGTTATGATCAGGGAAGAATATGGAGGGAGTGACTATGGTGCTGACAATATTGTATTTGCGACTAAGGCACTGGTTATGTGGGTCTCCAATCATTAATCTGTATTTAACTGTGAATACAAGTTTATGCCCTATTCTCAATATAAACTTGAAATTTTTAAATTAGGCACTTTCCATATGCTTGTTACTATTGATTAGAATGCAATTGATTTTATACTTTGATTTTTATGATGCAATTTGTAAAAGAAATTCTTATTAAATAAAAAATGATACGTAAATTGTGACTTCTTTAAATACCTTATTAACTAAGAGAAATTACTATATTGTTTCAGACTTTCTAATCATCTGATTTGCTTTCCTTGACTTATTGCACTGACTTTTAAATTCAGTATAATGTTAAATAAAAGTAATATATGTCTGAACTTAAAGGGAACATTTTTGATAATTTTTCATTAAAGCTGATTTATTACTGTAAGATCTGTGGTGGTATCTTTAATCAAATTAAAGAAGCTCCCTTTTTTACTTTTACTTTTTTTATTCTATTGTTTTATTTTATTTTTTTTAGAAAGATTTGTGATATAGGGCACGTACACTCACCAGAGAGACAGAAAGCAAAAAATCCCCTGCACCTTCCATGGGGAATATTCATGCTGAAATCTCTCAGGCTTTTTAAAAAAAATATTTGTATTTTTTTAATAATTTCTTGTTTACATTTAATTGCACATCTTTGTAGGGTAAAAGATGGTTTTACAAACTATGCATGCAGTGTGTGATAATCAAATCTAGGATATCACCATATTCATCATTTTCAACAAAGAACATCACATTATGACGTGTACCTTCAATTTTTGCTCAATGATATTTTTGAGACATATATATATATATACACACATAGTTGGCAACGCTCCCCCCCTTTTCACTATGTTGTGTTATGCCCTTCCATAACACATTGGCCCAGTCTACATGCATTCCTGTGTCTGTTAAATGCTTTCTTCCTGAGCCCCTTCGACCACCTCCACCTCGCCTCCTATGCAGTCTCTGGTATCTACAGTTATCCTCTCTACTCCTACGTCTTCAAGTTTTTCAATTTCTGACATAGAATGCAGACATTCAGTACATATTGAGTGAAGACATACAGTGTTTGTCTTTTGTAGTCTAATATATTTAATTTAGCATTACATCTTCTAGATTCATCCACTTTGTTTTGGGATGTTGGGCACGGACACACACAATGAGCCTGGCATGTTTCCCAAGCTGCAGGATCTGGGACTCGACCCATAAGGTCAGCCATATACAGTGGGATCTGTATATGTAGTAATTTCTCTTATGGGATCTATAGCCTTAACCAACAGACCACAGAGCCATCCCTATATTAGTTGCTAATAATTAAAACATATACGGTCTTGGAGGTCTAACTCCATAGTCTGATTCTTTTGTTGGCTTCCATGTGGTACTTCATTTTGTATCTTTTGATTTCTCATTTTGAATTCATAAATCTGTAAACTACCTCTGGAAATTCTGTGAAGTCTGTGTTTTAAGTGAGTTTCTCCAGAGAGCATTTTCATTTTTTTCTGCATGCAACCAGAAGGTTCTAACAGCATTGGATACTTTAAATTCTTGGCTAAAGGTTTTTCAAATTACTCATGTAGTGGAAATTTCAGTTACAGATGTACGTAAGGATTATATTTCAGCCACAATTTTTCAAGGAGGCTTTATTTTTTCACTCCTGCACTCAGTGCTAAAGTTCAATTTTACCTTTTTTTCTTGCATTATTCAGAAGGGTGAAGGAAGGGAGGGAGACTTGCTTCTAGTATATTCTTACTTTGAAGATACAGTATTTTGGGACTCCAGCTCTATCTTGGAGATCTTTTCTGTTAGAGACCCCACGATGGCTAATCCTTGTGCCCTGCCAGGTCTTGAGAGGGTCTGAGAAACAAAGTTTAAGTTTACAGGTATTATCAACTTGAAAGCCATCCCTCAACTTACTTTTCTACTGGGTCCAGCTTACATTTATTTTATGGGCTTCTGAATATTTCATCACCAATTTTTAAAATCTTGAATGTAGTTTAAAATATTTTCCACCATTTCTTTCTTTCTTTTTTTTTTTTCTTTTTAACTGACTATGTTGTTCAGGTTTCTTAGTCTGCTAGGATGCCAGAGGCAATAGCTTAACTTTATGATTTCTGACCTCTCTTTCAACTTTGTGGTTGACGCTATGCTCACTATATTAAAGATTTGTGGTTGGTAAGTGCTATATTTCTAAAAAGAAATAACTTGTGAGAGCAAGCAATATAATTGTCCACTCATGAGAGGTTTTTAGGCCACATGTTCCCATAGCTTATGCATCAGTGTCCCGGCTCTAGGCTGTTCCATTTAACATATAGGGGATTTCAGTTAAATAGTAAATTCAGTTTAACTAAAACTGGTTCCCCAATCATTTCCTGGAATGCAATAACAATGCCTCTATAATTGTTGAAATGGCTTTTTTTAAATAAAAACCGTCTAAAATAACGTCAACTGCATTCAACTACACAAGTCTCTTTAAGAAAGTAAATACTTCTTTTTGTGTTAAATATACATTACTTTCCTGACAACAATTCTTTCATTTTTATTTTACATATGTATATTAAATAATATACTTGGTATTCTGTAATTATCATTTTGCAATCATAATAGCACCAACCTCTCAGAATTGGGAGAATTTCATATGTATAGCTATAAGAAAGTTTTTTGCAAATAATAAAGGAATACAAGGTTGCCAAGTAATTTAATGCAATTAAATGTTATATCATCTGAATTTTCATAGAATTAAAATTAAAATCATAGGTGGGGAGACGTTTATTTTCCTTCTAAATGATTAACTTAATGATAGCAAAATCAAACTCTTATTTAATTACCCAAATCTCTAGAATTTAGCACTGTGCCTGGTACATAGTAAACATTCATTCACAAACTGTTTTTATAGTTGATAATGAGAAGTGCTTTTAAATGAAATGCTTTGTAATACATCTCTTTTGTTGTTGAAATATTAGATTTTAGAGGATGCTAACTTAGACTAGGGACTTTTTATGTCTTTTATTTTTTCTTCCATATTTTGTACCTGTTACTGGATTATATAACAACTTTAAAATAATAGCTTTTTGTGAGGATAAGGGCAACATTAAACTGATTTCCCTATGTGACAAAAGAGATAGTTTAAGAAGACAACGCGAAAAGCTTCTCCCAGATGAAGATCCTTTGAACTTTGATATTAAGTGAAGTGCAGACTTCATTTCAACACAGTAGTACTATCCTGGTCAATTTTTAGCCTGTACAGTAGCATACTAGAAGACATGTATGAAAATATGCAAAATTTTCAAACATATGCAAATTTACTTAGTAATATTCACTTTATCAACCTTTAGAAAAGGACTATACAAGGCCCTACCTCTGTACATAATCCTACTTGATTTGCTATTGAAAGGTATAGCTCAATAATTCATTCTCTTTATCTCTTACCAAAAAAATGTATGTGCTTTGGAGATGGTCAATTCGGGGTCATTTTTTTCTAATTTCCAAGATGACAACTAGATAGCTCAATAAAATAATACCTTAGACTGTGTTAATATATTTGTAGAGGAGGAATTATAGCCAGGCTTAATTTATTATGTTATCCTAAAATTTCCAAATTTAATAAAATACAATATATTTTTAATTGTTGTTTCATCCAAAATAGTGAATTTATTATTAAGGATTTAATAATAGATTGTAATGAGGTTAGTGCCTAGCAGACTTCAGAATATGCAGGGCTCTTAAGATTAGAAGATTCTAAACATGACTATAGTTTCATAAATTTCTATCAGGCTTTTGGTTAGATGGAGCATAGGTAAACACTAATTATAAAAATAGCTAGTTTTTACATTGATTTTATAGTTTTGACTTCTTTAAATGTCTATTTTTCTTTTCTGAGAGGTTTTTTGCTATAGGGTGTGTGCGCTTGCCAGACAGAGACAGAGAGACAGAAAGCGAGAAATCACCCCCTGGGGGGATGACCACGCCACAATCCCTTCTCCTCCATTCTCCTCTCAGGATCCTGGACACACACACACACACGGCGTGAGTTTTAAGCCACCGGATCCGGGACTCAAACTGTGGTTGACTACATGGGAGTCCAGAGACATAGCCATCACACTAACTGCTGGTCCCTTTAAATATCCATTAACTATACAGGATTGTACTGTGAACAATATTTTTACTTAATAATATGTGATTAATAATTGTATATACTTCAAAATTAATATCTGACTTTAGGAATAAAGGAGAAGTGGCCCAATTTAATCTTTCCATTACCAATATTTCCTCACTGAGAAGGCATGTCTTGTTAATATTTAGTCCAAAGTTTATGAATGTTGTCAAAGGCCCTTCTCTTCACGTTTTTTATAACTACAGACATTCCTTTTAAAGAGTTCCCTCATTTTCTGTAACTGTATGTTAAAACCAAGAAAGAAAAGCAAATGTTATATGTAAGGACGCATTCTAAATTTTCTTGAAAAGATAACATTTTTCTTATCAACTGAGATCGTAAAGCAAGTGGAGGGAACTCAAAATGCACTCACAAGAAGTAGTCTTTTGAGACCTCTATTGATGTCCATATTACCCGTAAGGAATGCACAGTTTATCTGTAAGAACTATAGTGTTTGTGTAGATCCAAGGATCTTACATTTACTATCAAATGCCCTTTAGGCAGTGAATCAAGGGAGTGTAAACTGAAAAAACCTACAGATAAGAGTTTTTGAGTACTTATAAATAATTTATCCATCTCTTACCGCTTTTAAATGACTATAAAAAATTACTGATTTATGGGCACGTCATGCTTTTTCCCTTTATGTCAGTCTCTTGGTTTCATTTGGTTTTCCTTTCTTGTTTTTACCATTTGAAAATTAACAACATCAGAAATTATTATTTTAGCATAATATGTGTTTTCACAAGACATCATCTGGTAAAAATCATTTAGAAATTTATAATGCTAACGAGGTCAATTATTTAAGAGTAGAGATCACTGAAGCATGATTGGATTATAAGCTGCATCTTGTGCATGTAGAATCCACACATTAACAACAGTCAATTTAAACAATCTTTGATCAGAGTTTTTAGCTTCAGCACTCCCCTCTCTGTTGTCCCTAGGATCTGCCTTCTACAAGAAAAGCAGACATGATACGAAATAAAATGATACTGACAATTCAGGAAAACAAATGAGACTAGGGATGGCAAACTGATACACAAATCCAACTGTCAGTCTCCTCAGACCATTCATTAACACTTATCTTTGATTAAACAAAGCACTTCCTACCTTGTCCTCATAGAGATATGGAACCTCAAGCAGCGCTATATAGACAGTGACACTAAGTGTACAACAGAAGTAGAATAAATCTAACATCATTTGCCATCACTGACTGAAAAAATAGGAAGAATCAATTAAATTTACATATATAGTTATTTTAAAGAGAAGAATGATGACTAAGACAATGTATAAATAAATAAATTCTATATTTTTGAGACCTTGATATGTATGCATCAAACATTGAGCTATACACTGAATATGCAAAGATAAATTGAGATAAGACCCTTGCTCTCAGTTTATTAACGGAGTCATTGGGGACTAGCAGGTGGCAAGGTGATTAAGGAGCTGGACAATCCCACATGGCTGACCACGGTTCAAGCCCTGGATCTGGCAGCTTGCTTTCTCACATTCCCTCTCTCTTTCTCTCTTGTCAAATTAAAATAAAATGAATTAATAATTAAAATTAAATAAATAATTCTTTTTTAAAAAAGAGAGTCATTCAAATAAACCATTTCAATACCAAATAATATACGATAAAAACAATATGAACAATGATACAGGCACACAGAGAATGAAGAAAGAACTGTCTGTTATTGGCAGAATAGCTGAGGGAAATATTACTGAACAAGTGATATATTTGAAAGATGAGTAGAAATATGGAGGAAGAAGACAGACAAAGACAAGAACAGAGGAGAGAATAGAGAAGGGGAAAATAAGACAAGAGATGAAAAAAAGAGAAAAGCATTAAGACTGAAGATAGGGACCAGCAGTTGGCGTCATGGCTATGTCACTGGACTCTCATGTAGTCGACCGCGGTTCGAGTCCCAGACCCAGTGACTTAAACTCACACCGGGCACATGTGCATACGTCCACAAGATCCTGGGAGGAGAATAGAGGAGAAGGGACTGTGGCACAGCTATCCCCCCTGGGGAGTGATTTCTCACTTTCTGTCTCTCTGTCTCTCTCTGTTTTCTGGCAAGCGTACGTGCCCTATAGCAAAAACCTCTCCAAAAAAAAAAAGACTGAAGATTGAAGATAAAGTTGTGTGGCTACATAGTTTAGTTGGATACCTAGCCATATATAACAATAAAGTACTCAATTTCAAATTTTCCTTAATGTTGCTTAATTTAAATGTAAATATTATAACTCATACTGGATGCAAGTATTAGACTTTTTTTTTTGAGAGGTTTTTGCTATTCCTTAATGTTGCTTAATTTAAATGTAAATATTATAACTCATACTGGATGCAAGTATTAGACTTTTTTTTTTGAGAGGTTTTTGCTATTAGGACCATGTACTCACCAGAAAGAGAGAGAAGAGAGACAGAAAGCAAGAAATCACTCCCCAGGGGGGCTGACCACACCACAATCCTTTCTCCTCTATTCTCCTCTCAGGATCTTGGGCACACATGTACACACACCCAGTGTGAGTTTTAAGCCACCAGGTCTAGTACGCAAACCATGGTCAACTACATGGGAGTCCAGCGACATAGCCATTACATCAACTGCTCGTCCCAGAAGTTTTTTTTTGTTTTGATTTTTGTTTGTTTGTTTTAAGAGAGATTTGGGCAAATGTGCTTGCCAGAGAGACAGAGAGAGATAGAGAGACAAAAAAAACAAGAAATCATCCCCCAGGGGGTTGGCCACACTGCAGTCCCTTCTTCTCCATTCTCCTCTCAGGATTTTGGGCACACAAGCACAGGTGCCCAGCCTGAGTTTTAAGTCGCCAGGTCTAGGACTCGAACTGTGGTCAACTATGTGAGAGTCCAGTAATGTAACCATTACACCATCTGCTGGTCCCACAATTATTAAAAGAGTTTAAACTCTTTTTGGAACAACTTGGGTAAAATGTATAAAATCTAAATACAGATCAAATATTTCTGGTAAAGAGTCAATAACCAAATGAAGGGCCAATCCTGTATGTCAGTGGTGGAAGGAGCTGGATCCCACATGGGTGACTACTATTCAAATCCTAGCCTCAGTGGCTTGAAAAACATGACAAGGGAACCAGCAGATGGCATAATGATTATGTCACTGAACTCCCACATAGTTGACTGTGGTTTGAGTCTCAAACCCTGTGGCTTAAAACTCATGCTGGGAGCATGTGTGTGCATGCCCCAAATCCCAGAGGACAATGGACTGTGGTGTGGCCATCCCCTTTGGGGGGGGGGTGATTTTTCACTTTTTATCTCTCTGTCTTTCTCTCTCTCTGGCAAATGCACATGTGCTATAGTCAAAATCTCTCAAAAAAAAAAACAGAAAAAGAAAAGAAAAACAAGCTGAGCATGTGTGCTGTACACTCAAAATCTTGATGGGAAAAAAGAATGGGATCCAGCTCATTTAACCACTAGGCTAAGTGGCTGGCCCAAGCTTTATTTATTTATTTAATTTTTCATACCCAGAAACATTTAATCTTGGGCCGGCCTGGTAAGTTAGTAGCTAAACACTATGAAGAGAGCTGATGTCACACAGCAGACAGCATTTTAAATCCTGGCCCCAGCAGCTTGAAAAAACATGTCAGGCCTTTGCGTGTGAATGTATGAAATCCTAACAGGATGGAGAAATGGAGGATAAAGGATTGCAACATGACCATGCCTAATAAAGGGACATGCTTTTTCTGTCTCTGATTAGCATATTAAAAAAATAGTTACTCTTGTTCTCTGTCTCAAGGAATAATTTAAAAAATTAAATCAATCAAGCAAAGTAGATATAATTATACAAAACAGTTTACCAAAATCCTTAACAATGAAATGAAGAAATATACCATTAGATAACTATTTCATCAAAAAGTAAATAAAGGGACCAGCAATTGGCATAATGGCTATGTCACTGGACTTCCATGTAGTCGACTGCAGGTTGAGTCCCAGACTCCATGGCTTAAACGCATGCTGGGTGTGTGTGCATGCGTGCCCAAGATCCCAAGAGGAGAATGGAGGAGAAGGGATTGCAGCATGGCCATTGCCCCTGGTGGGTGATTTCTTTGCTTTCTGTCTCTTTCTGACGAGCACACACATCCTATAGGAAAAAAAAACTCTCTCTCAAAAAAAAAAGTAAATAAGAAGGGAAGTTATTAAGTACCTAGAAAGCAATGTAAGACGAATATTTCATACCAAAAATGTATAGGAAACAGCAAAAGCAGCACTTACATATCAAATACCTTTATTGTTTTTTTAAAAAACTTATATGTTGTTTATTTCTGGAAGTTTACATTTAATATTTTCAGACCACAGTTAACCATGAGTAACTGAAACAATGAAAAACACAAATGCAGACAACAGTATTATTATTAAAATTAAATTGAAAAAATTAAATTAACTTGAATTTAACATTATTAGTTGTCAATTGTAATCTTAATGGCAACCATTAAGAAAATAACTTTTAGAAATAGTAAAGGCAATAACAAGGTATTAAGATGGAACACAAGATATCTTTTTAACCCCAAATAAGTCATTAATGAAATAATACAGATTAAAAAATGCATAAACTATATAGAAAATAAAAATTGAAATGGCTGATATAAATCCTGCCTTGTTAGAAACTACATTAAGTTTATAAAAGTTGGAATAATTCAGTCAAAACACAGAGCTTAGCAGAAGGATTAAAATAACAGGATCCAAATATATCCGGTCTATAAGTGATATAATAGTTTAGATAGAAAGATACAAATTGGCTAAAAGTAAAAGATGAAAAATGGAATGCCATGCAAACAATAAACAAAGGAAAACTGAAGCAGCTATACTAATATTAGACGGAATGAACTTTAAGACAAATAATTTTTATTAAAGACAAAGAAGGATATTTTATAGTGGTTAAAGGGCCATTCCATCATGAAAACATAAAAAATATAAATATATATGTATCTAAAAGCAGAGCTTCAAAATACAACATATAAAAACTAACAGAATTGAAGGAAGAAGCAGGTGATTAAACAAAAGAGTAGTAGACGTCAACATTTTACTTTTTTTCACTTTCAATAATAAACAAAACAAACAGGATGAAAATTTAAAAATAAATCTAAGATTGAACACTATAAACCAACTGATCTTAATGAACAGTTATTGGACATCCACATAAAATACCTTTATTGCTAATGAAGAATATTTAAAAATTTTAAAAAGTTATGTTAAGAAATTAGAAATTTTATAAAATTGGAAAAACCATATATATGAAACATGAAATTATTGAATGTTTTACTAATAAGTACAATGCAGACATTTTATTAATAAAAAAACAAAAATATTATAAATAATAAGTGTGAAAAAATATTTTCCCTCCAATGCTCATTGACTTATTTTTTTTTAAATAATAGAATGCTCTATGCCTGACTAGTTTAAAGGTTACCCTTCCAGCAAAGTCCTCTATTCTGTTGGTAAGGATGCAGATATGATGGCCAAATCTCAGCGATTATGTTGGACCATGAGTCAGAAGGCACACTGAGTTTGATAGAGTTACAAGATAAAAAGTGTAGTAATGCCTGACGATTAAAAAGCCCTTAATTATTTCCATAATTTGCTTAGGTGAGTGAAAAATAACCTGTATAAGTGGTAACTCTAAAGGATAGCCTTAGCAGGATATAAGACTGATATTCTGGGGAACAAAAAAGACCAAATACCTCTAATCAAGGAGGAAGGGTAGGGTTTCAGATGTCCGTGAGGAACTGCTATTAAACTGAGAGACAGGGTTGGGTAGAAGAGAGAAGCTAGTAAATATAGGACAAGTCTTGAGGCCTACATACATATCAAGATACGGAACTGGCCTGAAGCAAATAGGCCAGAAGCCAATTATGTTTTTAAAGCAATTTTTTTTTTTTAAGCATTAAAAAAAAAATCCCAGAGGAAACACACACACAACACAAGCCAGAACTGCAAAAGCCATAATTGTTAAACTCATAAAGCAATCCCCAGGACCATGAAGCTAGTTACAAAAGCTCTGCCGTTGGGACCAGCAGTTAGCGTAATGGCTATGTCGCTGGACTCCCACGTAGTCGACCGCAGTTCGCGTCCCGGACCCGGTGGCTTAAAACTCACGCCGGGCGCGTGTACGTGCATGCCCAAGATCCCGAGAAGAGAATGGAGGAGAAGGGATTGTGGCGTGGCCATCCCCCCTGGGGGGTGATTTCTCGCTTTCTGTCTCTCTGTCTGGCAAGTGCACACGCCCTATAGCAAAAACCTCTCAAAAAAAAAAAAAAAAAAAACAAAAACAAAAAACAGCTCTGCTGTTATGCTGCAAATATAGATATGGAAGAAAATACAAAAAATGAACCTCAAAGGGGGCAAAAACACACCACAGAAGAAAAGAGAGAAAAAAGTCATCCTGGAAAGCACATCCAGAAGGACTTTTAAACATCTTACTGTTCTGTTATGGAATGGAGTATTTCCAGTCCCTGCCTGTCCTGTAGGGTTTGACAATGGCTAAGAGTCAGTGACTGTTGTGTGCATTTCCCATTTCCTACTTTTTAAAATGGGGATTTCATTTTAGCTGTTCTGTTAGTATCCCATCATTTAAATAGTAAGAGGTCGCATAATATGTTTGAAAAACCAAGACCATGTATAAATCTGAGGGAGAATATGGCCCATCACCTACAGAGTTTGAATTTTGAGACACAGTATATCCAGTTGACTGGGATGTATTCCACTGGTAATAGATAAGATTCCATGAGAAAAAGTTATTCATGGATACCTGGGTCGCTAGTTGTGCCCCAGATCTCTACATTCTCAATTTCTAGTTTTTAATAAAAACCCTTATGTTCGGTAGGGTACATGGCTGTCTAGAACAAAGACTGCATTTCCCAGCTTGCTTTGCAGCTAAGTGTGTCTGTGTAACCAAGTTCTCCTCAATGAGCTATATATGGAAATGTTTTGTTCTAATTACCACAGGACTTTACCTTGTTCCAATTAGAACTAGAAAGAAATTCCTTCTTTATCCTTTATTCTTTCCCTTGGATGGAACATGAATGTGGTGAATGGGCTTTTTCATTCATCTTAAAGTTTGTGAAATATCGGTTGTCATGGAGTGGAAAGAAAGAGGGGAGCCTGGATCCATGTACTAGCCTTGGAGTTCTTTATATATATATATATATACATACACACACACACACACACACACATATATATATATATACATATAAAGAGATACACACACGTATACAACAGAGAAATACACTTCTTTTAGAATCACTCATGTTTTTTCCAAACATCCCTTTATTTTTGTCTTCTCTGGAGCACTTTATTCTTTTTTGCATTACTGCACTTCCATTTGGAATCATTTCCCTTTTGACTGAAGGATACAATTTAGTGTGTATGCATATACATATGCACATGTGTGCATGACTGTTTATTTTTTGAAGTGTAGTTATTAATTTCTTCTACAAGTGAGAGAGACAAAGATACAGAACCCCCAAGAGAGTCTTGATGCCATGATCTACTCTCAGCCTCAGCCAGCCCCGGATCAGGGGCATGTGGATGCTCAGCATACATACACAAATATAGAGAGAAAGAGATGCACACACATACAAAAAAAAAAGTATATCTATGAGTGATACAGTATTGCTTTGGTCGTGAAATTATGTGGATGAATCAAAGAGGTGTAAATGGAATCATTAATGGAATTTTTTATTTAAAGAAAGTGTATGGGAAATCATTTTCTGCCTCACTAAAAGGTGAGTAGAAACAGCCACCTTTTAAAACATAGATAATTGCATGTAATCAGTATTGTGTCACTTTGGGTTTTTTAAGAGTGAAGAACCTTACCTGTTTTTGTCTGCATTCTGATAAAAGTTGATGCTCTTAATTTAGTGGTTTCGAAACTCATGGTCTTGGTCGCGTTCCAGTTAATCTGTCTCATGGGTCCTGATTCAGCTGTTGAAATAACTGTGGTATTTAAGTTGATAATGATGTGACCTTCACTATCAGGTGTTTCCCACAAAATCCTTCTGTTTATGGAACTCATTTTCCCTTGAGTTGATGAAAGTCAAGTCTATTTTAAAACTTGTAGCCCCCAAATCCATGCTATTAATCGGTGATTTAAGTGTGATGAATCAGATTGCTAAAGAGTACTATTTTATAATTTACAGTTGGTAAGTGTGCTAGGCTAAATAATGGCCTCCAAAGACTTCAAGTCCTTATCTCTGGAACCTGCAAATATGGAAAAGGAGTCAGTGCATATGTGATTAAGTGAAGAATGTTGAGATGGGGAGAGGATCTTGGTTTATCCAGGTGGAACCTAGGTGAAATCACAAATGCCCTTTTAAGGAAAGGTTGAGGGAGATTTCACAGAGGAAGAAAAAGGCATGACTTCAGAAGCAAAAAGTGGAAGGATATAGTCACAAGTTCAGAGATGCCATGGAATACTCGAAGCCACTGAAAGCTGTAAGAGATAAAGAACAGATTCTCTCAGTCAACACTTTGATGTCTGTCCAATGATTCTGATATCAGACTTCTGGTCTCCAGAATTGTGGAGGAATACATTTCTATTGTAGCCACCAGGTTTGTGGTAAATTATTATGACAGCTATTGAAAATTAATATAGTTGATGTTATAAATTTTCATGCATCCATATAGGATCTTAGCATGTACATTTATTCTATAAAATTGGTAAGACCCTTCTTAAAATAAAAAAACCATGTCTAATACTTTAGACATGTGTTTTAAGGTTATCTTTGTCAAAAATGGCAATGATCTTTTATTCCAAAATTTATATTTCTAAGATACAAGGTTTTACTCTGTATGTCGTTTGCTGTGGAGTTGACTCCCAGTCGAAGGTGGTGTACTTTCTATAGACTATGTGGGTTACAGATAGCTCCCTGCATCATTTTCTGAGAGAAAATGAGACTTAAATACCTTAAAAGAGTACAGACAATACTTCTATGATTTATATATATGACATCTAAGAGTGAATCTTATATAAGCTCCCTTAAATTTGACTTAGATTCACTTGATAGTTACTGGGTCTAAAGGTCTGTATACTACTTACAGTCAAAGAAAATAAGTTGTTTTACTGTATTAGATGATATTCTGACCATTGCTTTTCAATAGAAGACTTCAAGGAGTTTTGGGTGTGATGCACTTATTCTAGGTCTGGTCCATGAGAGTTCTATACTTTTTCTATGAATTAGGGAGAGTATAATATAGGTATGCATTTTCTTCTTGTTTGTACCAAGGCGAGTTAGTGAAATGTTTACTACTAAAGATTGTCCCAAAGTTGGGTGTGATAGAGAAAGCATGACAACGATCTAGGTAGTAGTTAGGTAAAAGTGGCAGATGTGGCATTCTATTATCTGGAAAATATCACAGGAAGTAAGGAGAAGTCATTAACACAGAGGATGGATAGATCATAGGATTAACGGCAGACCCCCGGCTCATGGCATATGAGAAATTTTATATATTTTGTATAAAGGCCTAACTTGTTTCCCTGGTAACAGGCATAGGTAGCAAGGCAGTTGAGAATATTAGAAATAAGAATGCAAAGAGAGAAGCAGTTTTTTTCTTTCAAAAATATAAAATAGTGAGTATTCTATGAATATTAAAGAAATCAACACTACTATAGCTTGTCTTTGTCAGTTTTGTGACTTGTATCAGAAAAAATCTTTCCAATGCCTCTATCTTCATATTCTACACAACTTTATCATTCCTGTTTCCTCCTTTGATGACCACCACAATATTTTTTCAATGTATGCCCACTTTGAAGTCACTGTATATCATGCAGGTTTTATAGAATATATTAAATTTATAAAAATAATAAAATGTATTATTCTTGACTTTAAAATAAAAGCCATCTATTAAATCTATTCCAATGCTAATCTGTAGTAAGCATTTAATGAAAGTTTATGACAAAAGTCATATATTTCAATATTTTAAATTTTCCAATGGGTAATAATCCAATCTTGACTGGGTCACTTAGTAGGAGCAACAGGCTCTACTTTACCAACTATATACATACCACTATCTTGACCAAGCTTAAGTTACATGATATTTTGAACCATTATAGTAACTAGCACACATACCATATTAGAATTCTAGGTGAAGAAAATAGACATTGCTAAGTTACAACATGAATCTAAGTGAGGAAAAATGTCCTGGTTATCTATTGCTGCCTAAAAACATGTCCCCAAAACATAGTGACTTAAACATGACCATATTTATTATCTCCTGTTTTGTGGTCAGGAATCTTGGAATAGCTTGGCTGGGTCCTCTAGAACAAACTTTCCTAGGGCTGCAGCCAAGATTCAACTGGGGCAGAATTGCAGGGGCAGAACCCACTTCTAAGCTGATCCAGTAAATGTTTGCAGGATTGATTTCCCTGCAGGCTATTGAGATGAGGGCCTCAATTTCTTGCTGAATATTAGTCGGAGGCCACCCTTGTTCCTTGCTACAAGGTCTTCTTGATAGTAGAACTCACAATATAGCAGCTTGCTTTATCAAATAGAGCAAGTGAGAGGTGAGACTGCCAGCAAGACAGAAGTCATAGTCTTGTAACTTAATCTCAGAAGTGACATGCCATTGCTATTGCTATATTCTATTTGTCAGAAGTATATCACTAAGTTCACTCTACACTCAAGGAGAAAAAATTAGACAAAGGTGAAAATGCTATGAGAAGAGAGAGGAGGCATTGGGAGTCATTTCATAAGATGCCTTCTAAAGACACACTTCTCTTTTTCAATTAAATAACAAAGAAGGTTGGTCCATCTATTGGAATTTGATTTGAAATCTCTTCCCCCAAAATTTATTCATTTGCAATGCAATAAATATTTGAAGATATATGTGTAGACATTCCTTTGATTTGAAAAAGGATACTTTTATGTTATTTCAGTGCAAGCCATCACAGAAAAAACTTATCTTTCTAATAAACAGTATTTCTCTACATCCCTTCCAACACATCTGATCTAACAAACAATACTTTTCTATCTTTTAGTTCATTCATATTTTTCTAATAAACACCTGAGATTGCATAATTTGCAAACAATAAAAATGTACTTTTCACAGTTCTCGAGATTGAAAGTCTAAGAGGAACTAACATGCTTGGTTGTCTGGTGAAGAGTTAGTCTCTGTTTTTAAGATGGTTCCTTGTTGCTACATCCTCCTGAGGGGAGGAATGTTGTGTCCTCACATGGTGGAGGGATGGAGGGGCAAAAGGGATGGATAGGATAAACACTCTTCCTTGAGAGCTTTTATAAGGGTTCAAATCCTACCTCCTAAAGAGCCTACTTCTTAATACTGTTGCATTGCGGCTTAAGTTACAACATGAATTTTGATAGGGACATCATATTTTGGTAGGACATTCATACCATAGCAACCTCCCTTCCAACAAATCTGTTTCTTTCACTTTATTTTTGTGGTATATATTCTGCTGGAGAATTAAATGTAATATACAAGACTTGATCTATCTCATGATACACACTTCCTACATATTGTAATATCAAGTTTGTTTTAAACAAATATAGTTTCTGATAACCTTCCCAAGTAAGCAAAAACATTTGTATGTCTGAGTCTACCCTGATGCTATTTAAATTTGCCAAACAATTTGATAGAAAGTGGTCAAATATGGGGAACCAGCAGTTAGTGTAATGGCTGTGTCGCTGGACTCCCATGTAGTCGACTGTGGCTCGCATCCCGGACCCGGTGGCTTAAAACTCACACTGGGTGCATGTGCGTCCGTGCCCAAGATCCTGAGAGGAGAACGGAGAAGGGATTGCAGCATGGCCATACCCCCTGGGGGTGATTTCTCGCTTTCTGTCTCTCTGTCTCTGTCTGTCTGGCGAGCGCCCCAAGAAAAAAAACCCCAAAAAAAAAAAAAAAAAAAAAGAAGAAGAAGACTAGAAAAGGAAAGCAGGAGAGAAAAATAAAAGAGGCATGACATTTGTGGGACACAGACACCATTTATTACCTATTGATGATAATGTGCTTGGTATTCTCAACTGGACTGGTCTGAGACATGTTTCATTTTAGGTAGGTTTTCTTTACAAGCCAAATGATGTATAGTGATTGAATTTTTTTTTAAATAATGAGAATAAAAATAATAATGATAATAATCTGAAAAAAGGAAAGCTATTTGATGATGATGTGGATAGTAATGTCTTTGTCTTGACTGATATGCATGGTAATTGTGCTAAAAAAGAAATGTTACATACTGTAAAGATATATGTGATTAAATGTAATTAAATAAATAAATAAATAAAAAGAAATACTAATTTGCAATGCAACAGTGTTGAGAAATGGGGCCTTTATAAAGTGATTAATGAACTAATGTTATCAAGAGAGTGGGTTAGTAATAAAAGTGAGTTCAGCTCTCCCAAAAACAAACAAAGTTTTCAAACACATGAACCATTTCCCTAAGTGTCTTTCTTCCTTTATGTGGGTTCCTTAAAAAAAATAGAAAATGCATATTATAAAAAAATCTATGCAAGGATTTCAAAATTTTTTACATCAAGAAAAAGTCATACTTTAATTCCACTTTTTCACAAACTTTTTGAAGTCCTTTTGTGTTTTGCTGATAGTGTTTTGCACCATCTGAAACATGGAATGTTTTACTTGTGGAGTTATTCATTGATGTTTCCTCTAACAGAATGTAAACTCCATGAAGGAATGTATTTTTGGTATCTTTAATGATAGACCAGGGTTTGGGGCACAATAATAACTGGAGAATATTTGTAAAAGAAATAAACTGAACAATGCCCACATATGTCATTAGTGAAATAATAATTAAAAAAAAAAAAAGAACCAGCAGGTGGCTGGACTCCCACATGGCCGACAGCAGTCTGAGTCTTGGACCTGGTGGTTTGAAAATCATGCCAGGTGCGCATGTGTGTGTGCCTAAGATCCCAAGAGGAGGATGGAGGAGAGGGAATTGTGGCATGGTCATCCCCTCCTGAGGAGTGATTTCTTACTTTCCCTCTCACTGTCTCTCTCTGTTTCTCTGGTGAGTGCATGCATCCTAGGGCAAAAATCTTTTTTTAAAAATAGGAAAATATATTTGTGTCTGTCTGTCTGTCTGTATCTAGTTCCTGACACAGAATTCCTAAAAGTCTGGTAATATCCTAAGAAATAGGGGTGCTAGGGGGATTTTTTCCCTTAATATTTGATCTTTGATCCTGGTTTCTGCCACAGAGCTCCTAGACCCTTTAGAATTTTCTGAGTGATAAGAGGATCTTTTTTTCTAATGAGAGGATTTTTGGTGGTTTCCTAGTTGGAGGCTGATCCTCAGAAAAACTAGGTGATGATTAGAAGCTTGGAACTTTCAGCCTCACCCCCATATCCTTCAGGAAGGAGAGAGGGACTGTCGATTGAGTTAATAATCGATCATACCTGTGCAATGATGCATCCATAAAAATCCCAAAAGTATGGATTTGGAGAGCTTCTGAGTTCAGGGAATACATCCATGAGTTGGGAGGATGACATATTCCAACTCCACAGAGACAATTCCTATGCTTGGGGCCTTTTCCAACCTTAAACCTCTTTATTTGACTGTCTTTCTGTATCCTTTGTAATAAACCAGTACACATCAGTGTTTCCCTGGGTTCTGTGAGCCATTGTTGCAAATGAAAGAATTTGAGGAGGAAAGTATAGGGACCTATAATTTGTGGCTAATTTGCACAGAGGTTGTAACTTGACCCACCACTTGTGATTGATATATGAAGGTGGGGGGAGCAGTATTATGGGACTGAGCCCTTAGCATGTTCCATATGTGCTAAGTCCAGGTACATAATATTAGAAATGAATTTAATTAGATGACTCAAGTTGATGTCCACAGAGAAAGGGAGAATTGCTATTTGTGGAGAAATCCTCATGCAGGTGTCAGAATTGAATTGTCCTATATTGAACATGAGTGTAGAGGAAAACAGTTTGTATTTTCTTAACACCATGACTCGTTGAGTTTGATCCCCCAAAATAATTCTTTCTAGGCTTCCATTTTTTTTTTTGAGAGGATTTTTGTTATAGGGTGCTTGCTCTCACCAGAAAGACAGAGAGAGACAGAGAGATAGAAAGTGAGAAATCCCCCCACGGGGCTGGTGGTGGTCACACTGCAATCCCCTCTCCTCCATCTTCCTCTCGGGATCTTGGGCACGCACGCACGTGCGCCCAGCATGAGGTTAAGCCACCAGGTCCGGGACTCGAACTGCAGTCGGCTACATGGGAGTCCAGCGACACAGCCATTATACTAACTGCTGGTCTCTCCAGTTTTAAACCAACTTTGGAGAATATGCTGGAATATGATTTCTATAGTTTACCTCTAACAATGTAATGTTCTTTCTAGGCATTCTAATATTTCTTATTGTGAGATCATATGTCTCAGTTTCCCTACTTTCTAAGGAAACATGACTTCCTTTTGAAAAAGTTTTAGCCAACTGCTAAACTTTCTGGAACAAGACCAGTTAGAAATATAAATAAACTATGAACAAAACAAGTAAAAAATGTATTTTATTAAGCTTAAGTGGAAGATGTACTTATATTCACACTACTCCATATTTTAAAATTATGTTTATGAAGATTCTCTTTTGTTAAATGTATGTATTTTTAAAAAGCAAATGTGTCAATCTGTGAACAGAAAGCAAAGGGTGACAGTCAAAAGGGTAAATAATTCACAAAACTAAGAGAACTAAAAATTTATATTCATATGAAATATTTTCAGACTATTTATAAAATTGTTTTTAATTAGAAACATTGTTTTACCTCTTGAGATTGTTTCTAAATACTTTCATCTCATCATTTTAAATACCTTCACTACAGACTTTCTATTACTTCCTACTGACATGACTGAATAAAGGAATGTATTTTCCAACCCAATTATTGTCCCTAATGCCAAATTGAATGCTTTAGGCTATATTCCATGTATATGAAATGTCCAGAACAGGCAAATCCAGAAATAGAAAGCCGATTAGTAGTTGCCTAGGACTAGGAGAATGAAGAGAATGGAGAATAATGTGTAAAAGTTTTGGTATTTCTTTTTGATGTGATGAAAATGTTCTAAAATTGATTATGATGATGATTGTACAACTCTGTGAATACATTGTAAATCCTTAAATTGTTCACTTTGAATGGGTAAAATAAAGTTAAACCAAATACTTAGAAAACATCATTTATATCAATCCCAATAACGTTAGTTGCTGTGATTCCTACTTCTACTTCACATTTAAACAGTATTTTAGAATATACCTTTATACCTCCATCCATTTTCTGGAAGTAAATAATCTTTCAAGGAAATATCTATAGCTTCACAATTATTTAGCATCAAATAGCTTATTAGTTATTACAGCTCTGGCTATTTAAATTTAGAAAACTGTTTCAGGGATCTCCAAGACCACTCTTTTGCTTGGTGATTTGTAAGAGGATTCAGAAGACAGTATGTTTTTATATTCAAAGTGTGGATTATGAGAGCAAGAGGGTACAGATTAAAATCAGCAAAGGGCAAAGGGTCATAGGATGGAGTGAAGGAAAAACCAGAGACAAACATCCAAATGTCCTCTCTCAGTGGAGTTGTATGAGATGCACTTAATTCACCCAAAACAATGTGTGACAGCATCCACAAAGTTCTGCTGACCAGGGAAACTCCCTCAAGATTTAGTGTCCATAGATTTTATTAGGGGGTGATCATGTAGTCGTATTGTGTCTGTATGACTGACCTCAGCTACTCAGACTTCAGACCTCCAGAGCAAAAACAGGTTTTCACTATAAATCATATTGTATTCATGCTGGGAAGATTCCTTTCCTATGCTGCAAAAATGTACAGCAATGAAATGTAAACAAACAAACCAAAGGTCACATCATTAGCATAAACTACTTGGTCAAACTAGCAGAGGCAGGACATCCCAAGAACTCAGACTTCATTTCCCAGCAACCAGCCAATGGCAGTCCTGAAAACAGGACTTTCTTGGGAATGTGCAGAGTTTGAGCAATCCAGACCTGCTGAGTTATCTTTCTCCTACACAAGAATGTGCCCTATGTTTACTGTTTTAAAAAACAGCTTTACAAAGAACAATCCCCTAGATAGTTCACTCATTTCTTCTTTTGAATTTACCTTTCATCCAAACATACAAAAGCAAGAACAAAAAAGAAAAGGACATTATTATTCAACCCAATGAAACTTTTTCACTATCATGTTTTTCTTCTAATTAATTTTCATTGTGAGAGTGCAGGAGAGAGCAAGAGAGAGACAGAGAGAGAAAGAGACAGAGAAACAGAGAGAGAAAGGGGGACAAAAATACCTTTAACAAAGCATGGTCATGCTGCAATCCTTCTTCCTCCATTTCTCCAACCCATCAAAATTTGGTGCACACACAAACATGTACCTAGCATGTTTTTCAAGCTACTGGAGCCAGGATTCAAATCATGGACAGCACGTGGAATCTTGCTTCTTATGCACTGCATTTAACTACTGATCTATGGACTAGGCCAATCACTATAATTTTTTTTCTATGAATGGGATGGGAAAATAATGTCATTTAAATCAAAAGAAGGCCAGTCCCTGTGGCTCAGTAATTGGGCACCAGATTCCACATGGCCCACCATGGTTCAAGTCCTGACCCTAGCAGCTTGAGAGGCATGATTTTGATGGGATGAAGAATTAGAAAAAGGAGGATTGAGACATGACTGTGTACCATTGTTGGATGTTTTCTCTTTCTTTCTCTCTCTCTCTCTGGAAAGCATAATACTCTCTGGCAATAAAACAAACAACAGGTAAAAAACAGAACAACAAGAGAAGAGAAATTACCTCTTATCAAGAGTTTTAACCATCTGTCAACTAAGTTGTAGAATTACAAATATAATTATATTCGTCCTTTTAGCAACCTCGCTGCTATGGGAAAACATATTAAACTTTTTCTATAATCAACATAGCATAAACTAGTAGAAAAAAGTGTTAAAAATCACTCTCTTTTAAGGCAATCTTAAAAAAGCTATACATAAAATTGACTCTCATGATGGTCCCGTGACCTAGTGGTTTAAGGAAGCCAGATCTCACATAGCTGACCACGTGGTTTGAATCCCAGATCTGGAAGTTTGGAAAATACTCCATGTGCATGTGTATGCATGCCTCAAATCCTAAAAGGATGGAGAAATGGAGAAAAAGGGATTGCAGCATGACCACACCCCAAATGGAGGATTCTTCTCTCTCTCCCTCTCTCCTGCCTCTCTCTCTCTGGTGACCACATGTACCTTCTTAGAAAAATAAAAAAAAAATTCATTGACTCTAACTGCATTTTAAAATCACTTTATATTATTTGTGTGCAAATGTATGTGTACCATTTTATTTTGAAAATCACCAAACAGTAAAAATGTTTAAAGTGAAAGTACCACCTCTGCCTCACATCCCATTCTCCAGGATTAATATTCATGTGAGTTAGGGATAAGTTTCTTCATCATCATCAAGAACACACAAAAATAATCCTTCATAAGATGGCTAAATATCTAAGAATTTAATTATCTTTCATAGCAAAAATCACAGAGGTAGGTATCCTAGTGCTGCTGCTGTTGACGCAGGATGCCATGAAAAACTCAAACATGTTACTTTTTTTTCTCACTCTGATGTGTTGGTTAAAGACCTCATGCTTGCTGCCTCATGGTCACCAAGCGGCTGCTGCACCTTGATGTTTCACAGTGTCATTCCAGGTAGGGTATAAAAGGCAGCACTGGTAGACTTCTGATATAGATCAATAGCCAGAGAGATTTCATATAGTCAATGTTTTCTGCAAGGAT
>NW_006160117.1:3957879-3976001 GCF_000334495.1 Tupaia belangeri chinensis | reverse complement strand
ATATATATATAATTTATTTATCCAAAGACAGCATATAATGCATGACTTTGTAAGTAGATTTTACCCTTAACATATTTACTAGACATCTTTCCTTATTGGACACAGGCAGATTTTCTTCAAACTTTGTAAAGATGCAGATTATGTGGATATATCATAGTTTTCTTAACCAGTTCCCAATTATTGGACATTTCTATATTTGGATGTCAGTATTATTATCAATGAACTGCAGTGAACAATCCTAGAATATATGCCCTTTTACATTTGTGTGAGTATATCTTCAGGATAAATTCCTTGAAGTGTAATTTCTGGAATAAAAGGTATGCACATTTTAAATCTATCTTCTTAATGGAGATTTAAAGAGAGATATAGAGTGGTTTTGCACTTATAATTGGATGTAAGTGTCCAATTTTGTACTAGATACAATTTCTAGCATTTCTAGTGAGAAACTCAATAGCTTCTGGTATCGCTTTGTGTAGTGAAAAATGAAATGCACATTTTGTTTCAAAAGAGCCATTTGTAAAATTCTGGAAGCTATAGGGATGATCTAAAGAGATAGGGAGAATACAAGTTGCAGGAGGAACTTATTTATTTCTCACAGATTTAGAGGATGTTAACATATGTCTCAGGTGTTGGTTCTTCAGCCCAGTTTTCCCTAGACCATAATATGCACACACATCACCTGTAAAAATTTGAGCTCTGAAACCTGAAATTCTGAATTTCTAATGACCTCTTAGGTGAGGCTGAAGATATTAAGGATGAGATTTTAGACCATTTTCATAGGTAAGAAATTGAGTTCTAAACAAAGAGGAATGCTAAGCACCGATCTTGATTTGCCCAAGGTTACATTCCTTGGGGAGCACTGTGCCAGGTGGGGCCCCAACATCTCATTATATCACTGACACGATGCCAATTTTAGATCACAATGATTCGTATGAGCACAAGCTTTAGGAGATGACACAGGTAACTGTGGCTTATATGTGTTCATATAACATAATAGGCATTTTGAGTCTAGGGTGAGATGCCATTGAAGTGTACCATAGTAAGAGGAAAAGAACATAGAAGATACCCTGTGGGTAAAGACACAACACTTGCATTATCTTACATGAAGCAGTGCTTTGGAACTCCCACATATACCTTGGATTCAGGGGAGATGGTGTATTTTTTTTAATATTTAGAAGAGATATGATACCTTTCTTTTTTTCTCATTAAAGAATTATTTATTTTATTTTATTTGCTATTATTAATTTTTAATTTGACCAGACAGAGAGAGAAAGGGAAAGTAAGAAAGCAAGCCACCAGATCTGGGACTTGAATCACAGTGGGCCATGTGGGAATCCAGTGCCTTAACCATCACACCACACCACCTGCTGGCCTTGAGATGGTGGATTTTGAGCAGGCTGGTTGTCTCTACTTAGCTGGGTTTTTGCCTAAGGGTTTCACATGGCATGAATCAAAGTGTTACAGCCTGGGACTGTGGTTAGTGACAAGATTAACTGAGAAAATATCTGTTTCCAAGTTCCTTCAGGTTATTGGAAAAGATTACTACCTTACATGTCTAAGACTGAAGACCCTAGCTTATTGTTGGAGGCTTTCCATGTTACTTTGCCACATGGTCCTTCCATAGGCCTCTCTCACAACATGCACATTGACTTCTTCAAAGTCAGCATAACAGAGGGAATCTTTAACTTAAGAGAAGGCCCATTCCTTCTTATTTTGATTTTTTTAGTTTTACCATAGGACACACGCACTCACTGAAGGGAGAAAAAGACAGAGACAGAGACACAGAGAATTGAGGAAAGTGAGAAATCACTCACAGGGATAAGGAGTGGGGAGGAAGGAGACCATTCCATAATCCCTTCACCTCCATTCTCTCCTCCAGATTTTGGGAGCACATGTGTGCACACTTGGTGTATCTTTCAAGTGGTGGAGTCCAGTATTTGAACTGTACAATTCACCAAGTGGGATCCAGTTGCCCTCAACACCACACCACTGACTTGCCTGGCCCATTTTTGCTTATAAAGAATTTCACCCAATTAAGTCAAGATCACCCATGATAACTTATGTTTTCATAGATCAAAATCATCTGATTTATGATTCTTAATTATATCTGCAAAAATACCTTCACCACATCACATAACAACCTAACCAAGGGAGTGATATCCCATCACCTGTGACATATTCTAATGTTTAGAAGAAACTCACAGGTTCTACTTATACTTGAGAGGAGGGTGTTATACAATGATTTGGACACCATCAGACAGGGATCATGGGGTCCACCTCAGAGACAGTCCACTACAGCATGCATTTAAGTTTATACGTTGTATTGGTGAGGAACTCTCTCAGAGGTACTTTCAGGCATCTTTTTAATGAGTTTGACTATATAATTTCAAAAGGCACATAGAACCACATGGTTTCATCAACATGTTAATGAAATCTGTGCATTACCATATTTACTTGCAGCATTATTCACAATAGCCAAAATATGGAAGCAAGCCAAGTGTCGATCAGTGGATGAATAGAAAAAGTGTATTGTACACTATAGAATACTATTCAGCCTTAAAAAGAAAGTAATCCTGTCGTTTGCAACGACATGGACTAATCCAGACGACACCATGCTAAATGAAATAAGCAGGCACAGAAGAACAAATATTACATGATCTCACTTAAATGTAGACTTAAAAAGTCAAAGCAGAGAGTAGAAAGTCAGTTATCAGAGGGTCGGGGTGAGGGAGGTGGGGATCAGAAATGGAGAGACATTCACTAAAAGGCATAAAGCTTTAGTGAGACAGGAGGAATAATTTTTTTTGCAAGAGGCATGCGCATACATCACAAAAGGGGGAGAAAGAGAAAGAGCTTCCCAATGGATTATGGTCACACTGGAATCCTTTTCCTCCATTTCTCCATCCCATCAAGATTTTGGGCCTGCATGCACATGTGCTTGGTGTGTCTTTTAAGCCACTATATTCAAACTGCATTTGGTCGCATGGGATCTGGATCCCCATGCACAGTGGCTTAACAGCTGCACCACAAGTTTTTTATATCCATTGCACAGCATGATTATCATTACTTGCCATAAGCCATACTAAATAATTATGTATTTTCAAAATTGCCAAAAGAACCGAAAAATTATTTTAAATGTTCTTACTACAAAAATAAGTATGTGATGTGATATTTTAATTACCTTGATAAAATCATTCTGACATATAAATATATATCAAAATATCACATTGTATCCCATAAATATATACATTCATTATTTTTCAATTAGAATAAAATTTAAATAAAATATATAAATATAAAAACTAAAATTAAAAATATTTAAAAAGGAAGCACAGTAATAGTGACAATATAGAACAGTATGATCCTAAAAAATAAAAAGGAAAAAATCTATAAACTTACAGGATACAGCAAAAACAGTACTAAGAGGGAAATGTATAGCAGTATGTGCGCATATAAAAAAAATATACGGAAAGACGGCAAATAGACAACCTAATGATACATCTTAAGGAACTAGGTAAGTGTGAACAAACTGAACCCAAAAAAGTATGAAGAATGAAATAATAAATATCAGAGCAGTAACAGACACCACAAAATTAACAAACCATTAGCTAAACTAAGAAAAAAGAGAAGACCTAAAAAAATCAAAAATGAAATAGGAGATATTACTACTGATACATAGAAATAGAAAATATCGTTAGAGAACATTATAAACAAGTATTTACCAATAAGCTGGACAATTTAGAGGAGACAGATAAATTCCTGGACACACACACTCTACCAAAATTGAACCAGGAAGAAATAGAAAGACTGAATAGACCAACAACAAGTAACAAGATCGAAATCAGTAATAAAGTTTCCCGGTAAAGAAGAGCCTAGGACCAATTGTCTTCCCTGCTAAATTTTGCAAATATGTTATGTCAGAATGGACATGAATTTTTCTAAGATTATTACTAAAGATTCAAGTGGAGGAAATCCACACAAACTCATTTTGCAAGGTTACCATTATGCTGAAACCAAAAACAGACAAGGACACAACAAAACATAGACCTATATCCCTGATAAACACAGATACAAAAATCCTCGAAGTATTAGAAAACCAAATTCAACAGCACATCAGAAATGTTAGAGACTGGGCCAGCAGATGGTATGCTGCTTAAGGTAATAGACTCCCATAGGGCCGACCACGGTTTGAGTCTTGGACTGGGTGACTTGAAACACAGTCAGTTTGAAACTCACGCCAGACACCTGTGTTTGCATGCCCAAAATCCCAAGAGGAAAATGGAGAAGGGATTGTGGCATGGCCATCTACCTGGGGGATGATTTCCCCCTTTTCCTCTCTCTGGTGAGCACACACACTCTGAACAACATATGAAAATCAGTAGCATTCTTACACACCAATAATGAAGTAGCTGAAAAACAAATCAAGAAAGCAATCCTATTTACCATAGCTAAAAAATAAAAATAAACTTAGGCATAAATTTAACCAAGGAGGATGGGACCAGCAGTTGGCGTAATGGCCATGTCACTGGACTCCCATGTAGTTGACCATGGTTCGAGTCCTGGACCTGGTGGCTTAAACTCATGCCGGCTGCGTGTACGTGTGTGCCCAAGATCCTGAGAGGAGAATGGAGGAGAAGGGATTGTGGCATGGCCACCCTCCTCCCCCCTGGGGAAGTGATATCTCGCTTTCTATCTCTCTGTTTCCCTGTCTTTCTGGTGAGTGCATGCAACCTATAGCAAAAACCTTTCCCCCCACAAAAAAAAAAAATTAAACAAGGAGGCAAAAGATCTATACAATGAAAGCAATAAAACATTAATGAAAGAAACTGAAGAAAACACACACACACACACACACACACAAACCAATGGAAAGACATCCCTTGTTCACGAATTGGAAGAATCAGTATTGTTAAAAGTTCAATACTACCCAAAACAAACTATGGATTCAATACAATCCTTATGAAAATAACATACAAACAGCCAAAAAGCACATGAAAAAACGCTCAACATCCCTCATCATAAGGGAGATGGAGATCAAAACCATAATGAGATACCACCTAACCCCAGTGAGAATAACAAAGATAAAAAATAAATAAATGATAAGTGCTTGCAGAGATATGGTGAAAGGGGAACTCTCTTACACTGCTGGTGGGAATGTAAATTGGTCTACCTACTATGGAGAATAGTATGGAAGTTCCTCAAAGACCTACACATAGAATTACCATATGATCCAACAATTTCCATTCCTGGGTATTTACCCAAAAGATAGAAGGATGCTCAGTCAGAAAAGTGCTTGCACATCTATGTTTATTGCAGCATTATTCACAATTGCTAAGACATAGAACCAACTCAAATGTCCACAAAGAGATGAATGGATCGAAAAAGTGTGGCACATATACTCCATGGAATATTACTCAGCCATAAAAAACAAGACCTTGGCATTAGATAGAAAGTGGACAAATATGGAAGATTTGCTTCTGAGTGAACCAAGCCAGGCTATGAAAGAGACATAATATGTCTCTACTTAACCTATACCAACTCTCTGCACTCTATGGTGAAAACTGAGAGATTGGAGTACATAGAAGCATTGAAAATGGTTATAGATTCTGGAGACAACATGGGAGAAGAAGGGTGGGAGAGTGTAACAAGGGAGAGTATATGGAAGGAAAATAGAGAAGGCAGGACATTTATGGGACACAGAAGAGTGTTATTATCTGTTGATGATAATGTATTTTGTATCTTCAACTGAACTGGCGTCGGGTAAATTCAACTTACAAGCAGAATGATGTGTAGTGATTAAATGTATAAAATAAAAAATAATAATGATTAAAAAATAACAATGACATTCTTCAAATAAATTGAAAACAATCTCAAATTTTATATGGAATCACATGCACACACATACATACATACACACACACACATACTCACACACACACACATAAAAGAACAAATAGTCTAAGCAATCCTGCACAAAAAGAACAAAGCTAGACTCATCACACTATCTTAGTTCAAGGGACCAGCAGGTAGCATAATGGCTATGTCGCTGGACTCCCATGTAGTCGACCGCGGTCCAAGTCTCAGACCCAGTGGTTTAAACTCAAAGCCGGGCGCGTGTGCGTGCGTGCTCAAGATCCTGAGAGGAGAATGGAGGAGAGGGGATTGCGGCATGGCCATCCTCCCCCCCCCCCCGGGGGGGTGATTTCTTGCTTTCTGTCTCTCTGTCTCTCTCTGTCTTTCTGGCGAGTGCACATGCCCTATAGCAAAAACGTCTCCAAAAATAAATAAATAAAATAATACAAAGTTATAGCAACCAAAATTTTATGGTATTGGTACAAAAACAGGCACATAGCCCAATGGAATAGAATATAGAACCGAGAAATATATCCATGAACATACAGTCAACTGAATTTTAACAAAGTTCCTAAGAACATTCATTGGGTAAAAGATAGTCACTTCAATAAATAGTGCTGGGAAAATGTTATAGCCATATCCAGAACAATAAAATCAGACTCCTATCTTTCACCATATGCCAAAATGAAGTGAAAATGGATAAAAGGTTTAAACTTAAGACCTAAAGTCATGTAATTCCTAGAATAAATCATAGGAAAAACACTTGAGGAGGTTAATGTTAAAATATTTTAAAAACTAAGACCTCAGGGCCAGCAGGTAGTATGGTGGTTAAGGTGCTGGACTCTCACATAATTGATCAGTTCAAGTTCTAGACCAAGGTACTTGAAAATCCTAGCAGACACAAGTGTGTGCATGCCCAAAATCCTGAGAGGAGAATGGACGGGAAGGGATTGTGGTATGACCATCCCAACTGGGGGATGATCTCTCGTTTTCTTTCTCACTGTCTCTGTCTCTGGCCAGTGAGCACACACACTCTATGGCAAAAACAAAACAAAACAAAAAAGGACTTCAAAAGCATGGGAAATGATAGCAAATGAAAACAAATGGGATTCCATCAAACCAAAAGCTTCTACATGGTAAATGAAACAATCAACAGAGTAAGGTGACAGTCTGTAGAATGAGAGAAAATATTTGCCATTATTCCTCTGACAAGAGATTAATAACCATAATATATAAGAAACTCAGACAGTTCACTAGTGGGGAAAATAAAAAGAAATTCAAATAATCTGATTACAAAATGATCAATTGATCAGAGAAGACAGTTCTCCAAAGAGGACATATGAATGGTCAATAAATAAGTACATGAAAGCTATGTTCAATATCACTAACCATCAGGGAAATACAAATACAAACTATAGTGAGGTATATTGCCCCACCCCAGTTAGAATAACTATTATCAAGAAAACAAAAATAACAGGAGTTAGTAAGGTTGTAAAGAGAGAGGAACCCTTCGTGCACTGCTAGTAGGAATGTAAATTAGTACACCCATTATGAGAAACAGTATGACAGTTGCTTAAAAAATTACCACTAAAAACTATTAAAAATAGTAATAGTAAATATATTACCAGTAAAAACTATTAAAAATAGTAGTCCTAAAAATAAAACTACCTTATGATCCCATAATTGTACTACTGAGTGTATATCCAAAGGAAAGGAAATCAGTTTATCAAAGTCATGTCACTTCCATGTTTATTTCAGCATTATCCACAATAGGTAAGATGGAATAAATCTAAGTGTCTAATGACCAATGAATGGATAAAGAAAAGGTGTATATATACAAAACAGAATATTATTCAGCCATGAAAAAGAATGAGATCCTGTCACTTTGGGTAACACAAACAAACTTGAAATAAATAATGCTATGTGAAATAAGCCAGGAACTAAAAGAGAAATACCATATGTTCTCACTTACTAGCACAATCTAAAAAGATTTTATTGCATGGAAGTGGAGCGTGTAGTAGTGAATACTAGATGGGAAAAGGAGGAAACCTTGATTAACATATTAAGATATACGACAGTAGATAGAAGAGTGAGATCTAGAGTACTATAGCACTGTAGAGTACCTAGAAATGGTGACAATTCAATGTATATTTCAAAATGACAGAAACTAATAATAAATGTTTGAGATGGCATGTACGTTTACTGCCCTGGTTTGAACTTTACACATTGTATTCATGTATAAAAAAAACCACACTGTACCACATAAATATGTACAACTATTATTTGACAATGAAAAAAATCTTAAAGTTAAAAAATCTATAGAGGGAACCAGCAGTTAGCGTAATGGCTATGTCGCTGGACTCCCACGTAGTCGACCGCAGTTCACGTCCCGGACCCAGTGGCTTAAAACTCACGCCGGGTGTGTGTGCGTGCGTGCCCAAGATCCCGAGAGGAGAATGGAGGAGAAGGGATTGCGGCGTGACCATCCCCCCTGGGGAGTGCTTTCTCGCTTTCTGTCTCTCTGTCTCTCTCTGTCTGTCTGGCGAGCGCACACGCCCTATAGCAAAAACCTCTCAGGAAAAAAAAAAATCTATAGAAAAAATATACAAAGCCCCAAAGGTAAGCACTCTATGAACATGTAGTATAGGACAAAATTTTCAATGAACTCTCGCAAACTCTTAAGGCATCACAATAATTCATTTTATTAACAGTATTAACCTAAGCTCATTGAGCAAAATATAAATTATGTTTAGAATATTCTATTTATGCTGCTAAATTTCCATTTGATTGAAATAAATTTTCTTACAAAATTAAAATACACACATTTTTATACCGAATTATTTGACGATGCTAAACATTTGAGTGTTAATGAACATGCTTCGTATGCATAAATATATGCACTTGACGATATATTATTATAAAGAGAAGGAAAATGGATAGAAGGATAGAAGTTACTGAAAGGCTAATTTCTGCTCAGTGTAAGCTGACCCCTTCTAATAACTGAAGATACAAAACAATGAAATAAGATTTTTTTAAAAATACAACTGAACTTACGCTCGCTGGAAAGCTACAATCAGTGCTGGGTTTTAAATTTTCATGTAATCTGTCAGTGGAGATGCTTTTTTTTTTAGAGGTTTTTGCCTTAGAGCACATGTGCTCACTGTGGGGGGGGGGGGGAAAGGAAAGGGTAAGCGAGAAATCATCTCCCAGGGAAGATGGCCATGCCACAGTCCCTTCTTCTCCCAGGATTCTGAGTGCTCAGAAAAGTTTAACCTGGCAGTTCTGGTACACTGAAAAACTGAAATAGAAGACCAGTTCTGTACACTTTAAACTATCTTCCTAGTTAAGGGAGTTTTGAAGATCACAGATGATTCAAAAAATAAGTAAAGCTGTAGGTGGGAATGTCACAAGTACCACAAAAAGTCATTACATGGTTCAGGAAAAAATAAAGAATTACAAAAGAATTCCATGAGCAGAGAAGGCATTATTAGTCATTTAATTGACTTTATGGCCTCAAAGGACAAGGAAATGGCAGAGAGCAAGACACCATTGGACAGCAACTTTAAACACAATTTCTTTGCCCCTTCCTTCTGCTGTTGAACTGCTAAGAGGGCAGTCTCACCATATAAAAATGCAATATAATATTTCCAAAGTCTTTTGGTTAATCTGGGCAAAATATCTGAGCAATCAGGGAACTTTTTACAACATTTTTGGTAAGAGTTACAAATCCATTTTAAACCTCTCCATAATGCTTATCTACATTGTAATGAATGAATCTAGTTTTCAGGGCATTTGCCAACATGAAAAATATACACATGAAATTATTGTCTGCACTGTGTGTTGACTTCTTTCTGTCTGTCATGGATGGCACACAACAGTTGTCACACCTGTGGGAATTTCTGTAAACATTTTAAAACAGTGCATGCATATAAACCGTATCTCCTTTTGCAGAGTTCCAACTTTCAGGCATATCTCCAGGTTGAGAATATTAACTCTGTGAATGTTAATTTTAATTTTTTTCTGTTGTTACTACTTTCTTTTGGAATACATGAGGCAAATTGCTTAATAAAGAGAAAGCTTAATCTCACTTAACAATGCCTTTATGAACCCATATACTTTTGTGTTCATATTGTTTACATTTCTATGCACAGAAAGCTCATCATTGCTATTGTTTTACAAGGGTTGTTGCTATAAAAGAGATGTTAAACTCCGTGTACTCTTTGGCTTAGATATTAAAGGGAAAAGTCAAGTTGAATCTTTCAATATTCTTGATTTTAATATCATTGAGATGAATATAAAACAGATCTGGACAACTGCAGTATAACCAACATTTGGAAAATACACAACTATATTTGGTTTTTGATCCCCAACAATCCAAGTTAAAAACAAAAGAAAGTGAAAAGCATTCTTTTCTATAGACTGAAAGCCCCCTGTTCCTGAAAATAGGAATTGCTTTTGATGTATCTTTATTGTCTCTCAGTGTCTAGCATAGTGCTAGGTACCTTGGGATCATTTTAATAAATTTCTTTTGGGGAATTTATGAATACTTATTATCTGAATTGCATGGTCTAGGACTACTTACCTGAATAAAAAAAAGCGAGTTGGCATATTTATTTGAGCATAAAGTTTGCTGTAGGGAGAAGAATATTTAAAGAGAAAATTAGAAAGATTGTGTTTGGTTGTTTATGAGCTTATTAATAATCTTCTAGAGAGTAAGGAGTTTCAGCAAAGGATGGATTATAAAGGGGATCTAGAGGCAAGGAAACTAGTTGGAAGGCCATTGCAAAATAGGATGTGTGTAAACAGTAATTTATGGATTACAGATTATAGGGTTGGCTCTATGCTATATATTTTGCATACATTATACCTATATAAAATGTTTCAGTAGTCACTATTATAACTATTTTGTGGAAAAACAAAGGAACAAAGAAATAAGCAAACATACTCTAAGGTTTACATAAATGACATAACTTGCCAAAGGTCATATAGCTTGTAAGTGCCAGAATGAGATTCTAACACCTGCCCACTTCACTGCTCAGCCTATGCTTCTTTCACCTCATTCTGCTCCTTCTTAGGTACATGAGTTGGTGAAGATGCCAAGGAGAAACTCTGGGAGATGGTAATTACAGCAATTTGGAAGAACTATTCTGGATTTTCATTTTTCTTGCTTATGTTCATTATTTTTAGACACATATTAGTGCCTTCTCTTTGTACAGAACACTAACATTTGACCCTTTCTAGGGTTAGAATTATTCTGAAAGTCTGCAAGTAAATGCTGAAGCAGCAAGAGAGTTTTTATTATATGGGAAAGTTATAATGAAAATAAGGTTTGCACATTATCATATCAAAAAAGTACATTTAAAAGGCTCAATAAATAAGGCAGAAATATGAGTACTTTATCACTACAAACTGTTTTAGGAACACAAAGTCTGTGTTCATAATACTAAATTTATCTAGCTGTTCTGTAATCACAGGGAGTACTTGATAATATTGAAATGATTAAAATAGACAGGATGCTCACAGAGCAATTCCAATATACAAACTAGGGAAATCTTCAAATCAACCAGAAAGGAATTTTGTGACAGATAGATGGAATGGATCCTACTCCACTGCTTCTTTTAAAAATAATGTATAAGAATTAGAATTATTTGTTATACATAATGGTCAAAAATGTAAAACATAGAAACTTGGAATTAGAGGTAAAACATGAATGATATAAAGGAGACTCATTGTTTTCGAATAATAAAAATTATTTTCATTAATATATCACTAGAATATATTTTTAATTTCTGAATTCTATTCTCATATTCTTTTCATTAATTAATTCTAAAAAAAAATTCAACACGTTTTTCCTAATACAAAGCAACTGGTAGTATAATCAAAATATTTTAAAGAGATTTTTGCTATAGGGCACATGTGCTCACAGGAGAGACAGAGAAATACAGGGAGACAGAAAGTGAGAAATCACCCCCCCAGGGGGAATGGCCATACCACTATCCCTTCTCTTCCATTCTCCTCTTGGGATCTTGGGCACACACGCACACGCACCCATTGTGAGTTTTAAGTCACCATGTCCAGGTCTCAAACCATGATCGACTACGTGGGAGTCCAGTGATGTAACCATTACGCCATCTGCTTGTCCCAAATCATTAAAAAAACATTTTAACTGAAATAATATATTTTATCTCACCTATTATATGCAAATACTTATAATTTTATTAAACAACCAGTATAAAAAGTACTAATGAGATATTTTACTTTCTTTCTCTAATACTACAACTTCTAAATCTAGGATGCATTTTATTTATTTATTTGAAAACTCTATTAATACACTTTTACTTAATAAAGGATTCTTTGTTAACTGGGAAAAATAAGAAAACAACTGAAATAAGCAGCTATTTTAAACATATGAACACACTCATAGAGAGCAACTAATATATATGAGTATATATGAAATATATGATGCACATTAAATAAAAATAATGAGCACATAAGTGGTTTAATGATATGATGTATGATATATGACATGGTAATAGACAAGACACAATGTTATTATATTACACAATAAATTATTTGGTCGTCAGGAAAATCATGAAATATTTTTGCATAGAAAAATGTATCATGACTTTCATGATTACCTAGTACATAATAGTATAATATAGTGATGAATATTATAAAATACATAGGAATCTAATATATAATAATGTATATGTAGTATACAGTATAATATAAAATGATAACAGTTATAATAAATAATATGCAATATCATTTATAGAATATGTATGTGATTTATAGAATGTGATATATTACATTTTATGTAATATATTTTCATATTTGTATTAAATGTTTTCATAACATCATATATATATATTTTTTTTAATAATCAGCATTTGAAAATGATAACTGTTTCTCTCTCATTCTCTCTCACTTTATTTGACATTACATGAAAGAGTCCTAATCAGATTTCACTTCAAAAATTTACGTTTACATTTCAAACTTGGGTCTTACATTCTAAATTGTTATAGTGGCTACATAACCAGTCACAAGTTTACCTTTTCAAACATTTCACAGAGAATTTCTGAAGAGATTAAATAGAGCAAGATATTTGGGCATCATTGACCTGCTGGGTGATTTATGTAGGCAATCTCACTCAATCCTCATACGTTTCCTGTGAGACACATATCATTATAACTTTTTACAAATAGTTTTTAATTATCCAGATAATCACCTTTTCCAAGGTCTGTCAGGATTTGAACCCAAATGTATTAAACTCGAATGTGATCTTCCTTTACATACTATAGTTGTATCCTTGCATGCTTTAGGTTACATATGTCTTCAAATATGAAGAATTACTAGCAGTATACCTTTCCCTAAATAGGCACAAAGTTATTCTCTAGATTGGATAAAGTAAGCCATTTCTATAGCACTGTCAAGTAAAATTTTGAAGCAGTATAGAAACTTAGGAAAGCATACTTATATACCCAGCACTGCAATTAGACTGAGTTCTATGCTATTTGTTCATAAAGAGTTTGACTAATTTGTGAGTTTTATCTTTTTTTCTGAAGTTAAAGTAGTCAATAGTATGCTATAGATTCTCCCATTACCTTGAATCATTATAATCCCATGTTATTATGAAGAATCTCATAGATTCATATTAAACATAAACTTTCAAACCTTGTGTTTTCATCATTACATAAGATTGATATTGAAGGCGGTTTTGAGAACTATTCAACCTTGTAATAGAAGGTTATTTTAGGAAGGTACGCTGTATTAATCCCAGCATGGGTTATTGATGCTAACATCAGGAAATGGGGAAATTTAGGTAGGCATGACCTTAAGATAAAATGACCCCTTTGCTGCAATGGGAATACCCTGAAGGAGCTCTTGCTTTATGGATAATTACTATGTGAAATGAATGATCTAGGTTTGCCCATACCTTATGCCCAGCTTCCATGCACTGTATTGTCCTTCACTTCAAAAATCAGAATAATAGGAAACACCCCAAATTAGGACCTGAAAATTTTATGATTTATTTTTAATTTTCTAGAGGGTATGTGTGCTCATTGAAGAAGGAAGGAGAGAGAGAAAGAAAGTGAGAAAGCACCCACCATAGGGGACGGTCACTCTGCAGTCCCTTCTCCTCTGCTTATCCTTTTGGGATTTGGGGCATGCACACACTTGGCATGTTTTCATCAAGCTGCCCTGTCTGGGATTCAAACCATGCAGTTGGCCATGTAGAAACCAACTGCCTTATCCACCATACCACTGGCTGGTCCAATATTTGAATATTTTCAGTAGTACCTGGGTAGAAATGACTAACATTTATTGCTTCATCCTATTTATCCTGATAAAAACAAGGAGCTTGGGACCAGAAGATGGCGTAATGGTTACATCACTAGACTCACACATAGTCAACTGTGGTTTGAGTCCCAGACCCAGCAGCTTGAGACTCAAGTCAGGTGCAAGTGTGGGCGTACCCAAAATCCCAAGAGAATGGAGGAGATGAGATTGCTGGGCAGCTGTATACCCTGGGGGATGATTTCTTGCTTTCTGTCTATCTGTTTCTCCAGAGAGTACACATGCCCTATAGCAAAAATCTCTCTCTCTAAAAAAAAGAAAAAAGAAATAAGAGGAGCTTTTATAATCCACTTCATTGTTCTATTTTCTAGTCTCAGTGTTTTTTCTGAAATCACATTGCAGTAATTTAAAACCAATAATACAATAATACATTGAATCATCCTATTATAAACAGCCTTTGCAAACCAGGATGTACTAAAACCAATCTTTCTTTTATTTTCTTGAGAGGTTTTTGCTACATGGTGTGTGCACTCGCCAGAAAGACAGAGAGAGACAGAGAGACAGAAAGTGAGAAATCGCCCCCTAGGGGGGATGGCCATGCCACAATCCCTTCTCCTCCATTCTCCTTTGGGATCTTGGGCACACACGCTCATGCACTCAGTGTGAGTTTAAGCCACCAGGTCCAGGACTCAGACCTCAGTCAACTACATGGGAGCTCAGTGACATAGCCATTACACCATCTGCTGGTCCCTAAAACCAATCTTAAGAATTTAAATATTTCATTTTTTCAAAAAAAGAATTGAAATGTTTATTGAATATTTGCAAGTGTTTCTTTCACAAACTAAAGAACAGGACTCAGTTTATAGTTTATTTATAGACTTTTGTCCCCCAGGGTTATGTCTCTTTCTCTTGTTCCTTTATTTCTACTAAGGTTGTGAGCTCAGATTTTCTCATCAGTTTCTTTTTGCTTTCATGAGTTCTCATGGACAGATATCGCGGATGTAATGAGTGGAGACAGACAGTAGATAGGTTTGTAGGTTCATTGTCACACATATTGGCATTTTAATACAGAGCTTAATTCTAAGTAATTACCTTAGAAATGTAATTCTTTAAAATTACTTTTGAGTAAGTCAAAGAACTAGGGATAATTCATTAAGATATAATGCTTATAAATATCTAATGCACCCACCTCAGGAGCACCCAAATACGTGAAGGAAAGACTGTTAGATCTAAAAGGATAGATAGACTGCAACACACTAATGATTGGGGATCTCAACAGCTCACTATCTCCTTTGGACAGATCATCTGGACAAAAAATAAAGAAACAGACACAGGATCTAAATGATACCATATATCAAATGGACTTGACAGACATCTATAAAACCTTCCACCCCAAAACCATGAAAAATACATTTTTTTCACCTCTGCATGAAACCTTTTCAAAGACTGACCACATGATAGGGCACAAAACAAGCCTTAAGAGATTCAAGTCATAGAAACTATATCCAGCATCTTCTCTGATCATGACGGAATTAAACTTGATATTAATCTCAGGAGAAACCCTCAAAAATACACAAACATACGGAAACTCAACAACCTATTCCTGAATGATTTCACAACCATTGAAGAAATTAAGACTGAAATCAAGAGATTCATTGAAACCAATGATAATGAGTACATGAGTTTCTGTAACCTATGGGACACAGCAAAAGCAGTCATAAGAGAATAGCTATTAGGGTGCATAAGAAAAACATGGTAAGGTGGCAAATGAACAACATCTCAAGGAACTGGAAAAACAACAAAATCCAAAAATGCCAGGATAAAATAAATAATAGAGTCAAGGAGAAATAAATGAACTAAAAAATAAATGAACTATACAGAAAATAAATGAAACAAAAAGTTGGTTCTTTAAAAAGATAAATAAAATTGACACATCATTAGTTGGACTAATTCAGAAGAGAAAAAGGAACCAGATAAATCAAATTCACAATGAAACCAGCAATATTACAACAGACATAATAGAAATACAAAACATCATTAGAGAATATAAAATTAAATATATATATATGTGTATATGTGTGTATATATATATATATATATATATATATATATATATATATAAACTTGACATATCTGCATTAATATCAGATAACATACTAGGTTGTTGGGAAAATCATGATATACTTTTCTATGCAAAAATGCATCATGACTTTCCTGATGACCCAATAGATATTAGGACAAATATTGTTATCAAATAATTACATGGAAAAAAAAGTTACAACTCACCAGAAAGAAAAAAAAACTCACCAGAAAGTTCAAAATTATAAGTATGTATACATCTAAATATTGTCTCCAAGTTGTTAGACAATGCCTGAGAAATTGATAAATTAACCATTATCCTAACATTTATTTACTTAGTTTTCATTTTTTACCATAGAGTGTGTGTGTGCATTTGCCAGAAAGAGAGAGTGAGATGGAAAGTGAGAGATCATCCCACAGGGGGTATGGCCCTGCCACAATCTCTTCACTTCCATTTTCCTCCTTGGATTTTGGCCATGCACACACACACACCCAGTGTGATTTTTAAGCCACCAGGTCTGGGACTTGAATCACTGTTGTCCATGTGGGAGTCCCATGCCTTAAACCCCACATCATCTACTGGCTCCTTCAGTAAAGACTTTTATAGTAAACAAGGAATAGAAAGAATTTCTATACCCTGATACAAATATATATTTCAAAACTAGACAATTATTCTGTGAGCTGATTTTAGTAACATTATTTTTAAAACCAGAAACAAGACAAGTGTTCTCACTAATACCATTTCAGTTCAATATGGTGGTATAGATTGTAATCAGCAAAACAAGGCAGGCAAGTGACATTACTGACCAAAGTATTAAAGAGGAAAAAAATAAAACTGTCATTATTTAGGGGTGATATGATTGTTTACATAAAAATCTCAAATGATGTGCAGACAACTTAATAGAAACAATAAGCAAGTTTAGCAGTTGCTCAGATATAAGACTAACTTACAGAAGTCAATCATATTGCTATATTTGAAAGACAAGCAGCTAAATTAAAAAATATTACTTACTTCACAGCCATAGAATACAACATGTCTAAAATAACAAATGATGTGCAAAACTTTCACAGGTAGTAATCATGAAATTTTATTAAGTGACACTAAATGAGACCTAAATAAATTGAAAAATATACTATATTCATGGATAATAATACAAAATAAAAATTACAGTGGTTCCTTAGTTTGATCTCTAGATTCATGTAGTTCACACTATATCCCATAAGCAATCTCAGATAGATTCTATCAGGGTTTTTAATGAAATTTAATAACTTGATTATAATAGTTACAGAAAAGAAGACATTTCTGAGGAAGAGAAGGAAAAAGTGTCTTCCTAATACATAGTCTTAGCTATTACAAACCTATATCAATCAAGTGCATTACTGGCATGGAAATAGATATATTCACCAGTGGATGTAGAACAGGAAGCCCAGAAACAGATCATACCTGTACAGAACTTTGGTGGATCACAGAAGTTTCATGCTAAATCAGTTTAGAAAGGAGTGACTACTCGACAGATGTACCAAAAAATATTTATCTATATAGTATTTTTAAAATTGCATTTTTATTATATACCATTAATAAAAAAGAACTCCATACAGATAAAGACTTAAATCTCTGAAACAAAACCTTAAAAACACTGATTAAAACATAATTAACAACATTTTAGGCTTTGAAGAAGGGAAGGATTATTTTGTAAACAGTACTACCATGCACACACAACAAAAAAAGCTTTTTTTCTAGTCAAGAAAAGCCAGCAGGGGAACCAGCAGTTAGCGTAATGGCTATGTCGCTGGACTCCCACGTAGTCGACCGCGGTTCGCGTCCCGGACCCGGTGGCTTAAAACTCACGCCGGGCGCATGTGCGTGCGTGCCCAAGATCCCGAGAGGAGAA
>NW_006160117.1:3955483-3957843 GCF_000334495.1 Tupaia belangeri chinensis | reverse complement strand
CCGGGGGGGTGATTTCTCACTTTCTGTCTCTGTCTCTCTCTGTCTGGTGAGTGCACACACCCTATAGAAAAAATCTCCCCAAAAAAAAAAAAAAAGATAAGCCAGCAGGTGGTGTGATGTTTAAGGCACTGGACACATGGCCGACCATGGTTCGAGTTCTGGACCTGACGGCTTGCTTTCCCACTTTCTCTTTCTCTCTCTCTCTGTATATCTCTGGTCAAATTAAAATAAATGAATGAATAAATAAAATTAAATTAAAACAATTATTAAAAAAAATACAACATGTCCATTGCAGCAAAAGTTGTGTGTTCATAATTACTCAGCGAATCAGGCTGACCAAAGTTTCATCTTAAAGACTACTTCAGTGATTATAAAATTAGAGAAAAGAAAATATGTTTAATTTAATGCTGACTTTTAAATCTTCAGTCAGAAGTGACAAAAGTCATTTTCGGCACACAGCTAGCTAAAATAATCACATGGTAATGAGTAAATTCAATAGGGTAGTGATTGATGTATTGTCCATTCACATGAGGGGCATGCAATATTTGTGAAAATAATGTACATTTCTACAAACATTATGTAATTGACAATGTTACAATTAAGATATGCTATTAAAATTCTGCAAAAGTGGGGCCAGCAGAAGGCATAACAGTTACATCTCTGGACTCCCACATGGCCAACTCCAGTTTGAGTCCCAGATAAGGCAGCTTGGAAAATCATGCCAGGGATGTGTGCATGCATGCCCAGGAACCCAGGAGAAGGGACTGTGGCATGGCCATTCCCCTGGGAGATGGTTTCTCACTTTCTCTCTCACTGTCACTGTCCTTTCTCTCTGGTGAGCACATGAATCCTAAGGCAAAAACCTCTAAAAAAAATAAAGCCTCTAGAAAAGTAAAGCAATTAGAAGGAATTGCTGTAGCAGAAACTAAAATATACCGTAAGCCTGTATAATCAAACAGCATGAAACAACAGAATTCTCACTCATTGCTGGTATAAACGCAAAGTGGTACAGCCACTTTGGAAGACAGTTGGGCAATTTCTTGTAAACGTATTTTTTCCATATGGTCCAACAAGCATGCTATTGGATATTTACCACAAAGTTAAAAACTTAATTCCACACAGAAACCTGTATACAGATGATTACAGCAGTTTACAGCAGTTATTCATAATTGCCCAAACTCAGAAACAACCAAGACGTCTTTCAGAAGGTGAATAGATAAATAAACTGGTGTGCCCGGACAACAGAATAGTATACATAAATAAAAAGAAAAGAGCTATCAAGCCATGAAAATATATGGAGGAACATTAAATGCCTATTACTAAGTGAAAGATGCCAATCTTAAAAGGTTACATACTGAGTAATTTCAACTATATGATTTTTTTGTTTTGTTTTGTTTTTGTTTGTTTGTTTTGTTTTTTAGAAGAAGGAAAACCTATGGAAACAAGTAAAAAGATCAGAGGTTTCCAGGAGTTGAGAAGAGGGGATGAATAGATGGAACACAGAGGAATTTTAAGGCAGTGAAACTACAGTGTAGACTGCTATGATAGTGGGTACACATCATTATACATTTGTGTAAACCCATATAAAGCACAACACCTAGAGTGTACCCTGATGTAAACAGTTCTTCGAGTTATAATGATGTGTCAATGCATTTTCATCAATTGTAGCAAATGTACCATATGGTGAGGGATGAAGACTGTGGGAGAGGCTATGTATATGTGGAGGCAGGAAGTATATGGGAAAGCTCTGTACCTTCTGCTCAATTTTAATGTCAACGTAAAACTACTCTAAAAAAAGTTTCTTAGAAATGTGGTGGGGAATGAAGCTTTTTTTTTTTTCAGAAGTTGCTAACAAGTGAGCGTGGAAGGGATAATACTATTAAGAAATCACCATTACTCTAATGTAATAGTTGTAATAATTAATTGACTCCAAAACCATTAAGGTTATTTGGTACTAAAGTACCACCCCATGGATTGCTTAATAAGTGCAAAGGGAAAACTTTACCTTTATGATGAAGACATCTGGTCAATACTATTTTAACTAGTTATTCCAGTTCAGTATCACCAACAGTGGGACAATAAGACTTTATGGGTTTCTGATGTGACACAATAAGAAAGCAATAACATTCTTTATAAAGCATTTATGCCAAAAATACTTGATATAAATGTAATCATGAGAAAACAATTATTAAACTTCACAATGAAGGGCATTATAAAAGAACAACAGATTAGATGCTTCAAAAATTCAATATAATGAGAGACAAATATAAGCAATGAACAAGAAAAACCAAAAAGCAGAACAGTTTGATATTAAAAATGATATGAAAACAAATTTGTGAGATTTCAGTGTATTTTTTTCC
>NW_006160117.1:3954830-3955433 GCF_000334495.1 Tupaia belangeri chinensis | reverse complement strand
AGAGATAGGTATTCTTGGGAGGGTATTATTATATTGTACTCCTACTACCCCAGTCTCCCAATCAGATAGGACTATAGGTGAACACAACTATGCCTAGAATGACTGACTTGGTAAACAAACTCATGCCTCCCTTGTGGCTTCCAGCCTCCTGAGTAATGGCAGTACCTATGGACCACCGTGGCTGGGTGATTGGATTTTTAAAGCTATAGAAGATAACTGGGAAATTTAGATATTGGCACTATATTATGTGAAATTACACATTAAAAATTAAAAGTGGTAATGATATTGTGGTTATATAGGACAATGTCTTTATTTTTAAGAGGTACATGTGAGGTCACTAACTTGATAGCATCATAATATCAACATATTTCCATTCAAGTAGTTCAGCAAAATATTATGCAACAAAAATATATGCTTACAAAGTAAGTATGACAAAATGTTAACAAGTGGTGGATCTTGGTGTTCACATAGGGTAAACATTGATTAAAAAATGAGTATCTGTTATATTATTACTTTAAATTTTCTGTAAAAAGTCAGGTGACAAACTGGGAATGCATTTGTAACCAAACAAACTGTATATATATATATATATATATATATATA
>NW_006160117.1:3945921-3954784 GCF_000334495.1 Tupaia belangeri chinensis | reverse complement strand
AACACATATATAGATAAAAAAAGAAAGAATAGGAATTTGAAAGATGATAAAACTTCTCACTAATACTTTTCTGAGTATGTGTTTTAATCAATGAAATGCAAAACAAAGTCAAAATGATATATGAATTTTTCCCATTGGATGGGTGAAAACTAAAATAAAAATGTGATAACACTACGTATTGAAGAAGAAAGATATGGATCAACAGCATCACTTATAGATTGCAGGCTAAACTGGTATAACTACTTTAGAAAACAATTATCTCATAAAATTGTGTTTATGCATTACTTTTGGATCAATAATTCCATTTCCTGACTACTAGAGACTAAAAAGGATGGGGTGAGGGAATAGAGAAATTTTGATGAACAGAAACAGAATTACAGATAGATAAGATAAATAATGTCTAGTGTTATAAAATACAGGAAGAATGTAATTGGCAACTTACTGTATATCTCAGAGTAGTGAGGATTTTGAATGTCCCCATCACAAAGTAATGACAAATGGCTGAGATGATGGGTATACTAATTATTCTGATTTAAGTGTTGCACATTACACTTAAGTATTGAAAACTCACATTGTACTTCCATGAATATATATCATTATTATATGTTAATAAAAAATGATGAGCAAAAAAAAAATCCCATTTCCAAGAAAAACTCATATATTTACTTTCAGTGACATATTTAGGAATGATCATAGGGACCAGTAGTTGGCATAATGGCTATAACGCTGGACTCCCATGTAGTCGACCGCGGTTCAAGTCCCAGACCCGGTGGCTTAAACTCACACTGGGCATGTGTACATGCGTGCACATGATCCTGACACGAGAATGGAGGAGAAAGGATTGTGGCATGGCCATGCCCTCTGGGGGGTGATTTCTCGCTTTCTGTCTCTCTGTCTTTCTGGCGAGCACACGTGTCCTATAACAGAAACCTCTCAAAAAAATAAATAAATAAATAAATAAATAAATAAAGGAATGATCATACTAATACTGTTTGCAAGAGCAAAAATCTGGAACCACCCCAGTATCTATCAAGAAGTAAATGGATGAATGAACTGTGTATGTTCACACAGAGGAATATTGTATAGCAGTTAAAATGAATAAACTACAATTTATGACATTATATGTGTGAGTCCCAAAATGTTATTTTTCTTTCTTTTGCCAGGGGGGCACATACATGCTCATGAGAAAGAGAAAAAGAGAGAAAGAGAGACCCCTCCAATTAGGCCTGGTCATATTGCAATTGTATTTTCCTCCATTTCCCCATCCTGTCAGGATCCTGGGCACCCACACACATGCCTGGCATGTTTTTCAAACCACCAGGGGTGGAATTCAAACAACGGTAGGACTTGTGAGGGTCTGGCTTCCTCTGCACAGAACTGCAGCACTACAAGGTGGGCCTTCAGAATTTTTGTGTTAAAAAAAAAGCACTACAAGGCTGGCCTTCAGAATTTTTGTGTTAAAAAAAAAAGATAACAGCCTGATATATCAATATTTATTTATATGTAACTACATCTATATATCTTTCTATATGCTTTTTAGGAATGCATATAGGTCATTTAAAACTGTATTAATTTTTAGAGAAATTTTTCTTATGGGGCATGTGTCTCTCTCACTGGAGAGACAGAGAGACAGAGAGAAACAGAAAGCTAGAAATCACCCCTCCCAGGAGGGATGGCCACACTGCAGTCCCTTCTACTCCATTCTCCTCTTGGGATTTTGGGCGCACATGCACATGTGCCCAACATGAGTTTCAAGCCACCAGGTCTGGGACTCAAACTATGGTCGACTCCATGGGACTCCAATGACATAACCATTATGCCATCTGCTTGTCCCCAAACTGTATTAAGTTTAACCTAAGGAATGATGAACACAGGATTCAGATGGTAGTTCCATGGGGGGAAGGGTGGGCTGGAGAATGGTTTGCATAGGATCACTAGGATCACATATATAAATTTAAGTTATAATTAAAGTTCTATTTTTCTTCTTGGGTTGTGATTTTTCAGGTTCTTCTATTATTACAATAGATTTAAAAACCAAATAAAACGCGTGCGTGTGTGTGTGTAACTATCTGTTTATCTGTAACAAAATTTATAATAAAAGGTCACTCCTATACTGGCAATGAGTATCTGTTATGAACCAAGGAGGTTAATCCTCAATCATATATCCCAGCAAGCATACAGTATGATAAGCATTTGCTATGTAAAGCCTGTATGAGTTGCTATTGGCAATAGGCAACAGGAACGCAAAGAAAATTTGATAACAAGCCTTTAAGAACTCTGGGAATGGATTAAGTAGTTCTATTTACTGTACCTCTTTAAATTCTTTATTGATACTTTGCTCCTTATTAATTCCATGAGGTTCACTGAATATCACTTTGCCTTTGAATTTCTACAAAAATCTGACTGTGTAGGTGGATCTATTCCCAAGAGTATCAACACTCTAATAGACTACAATGTTTTGAGCTGTTTATAAGAGCAATTGGGCATGGTTTGAAAACCCTGAAGCAGGAAAGAGCAAATTAAGTTGGGAAGGTATTATTAGTACCTTTTTCTCCTCCAGTACAACTTTTAAACTAAGAAAGTGTTGGATTTTTCATATTCTCTCCCATTTTCCTGGGTGAAGAGGCAAATTAAAATGTGTGTAAAAATAAAGATTTTGTCGGAGAGAAAGATGATGTTACAGTGTTTGCAGAACACTCTTTAAGGCTAACCCAAATGAGAAGGTTCCAGGTTTGTGCCTGCTCCCTCCAACACATTGGGTGACCATGTGCCCATGATTTAAGGCTGGCTCAGGATAGGGATGCATCATGGTCATGACGACTCTGTTGGAGGTGCTGTCTCTCTCAGAACAAAAAAAAAGTTAACTTTTAAAAAACTAAATTAAGATTTATCTTTTTAGTAGGTTTGGGTAGTTCTCTGGCAGGTAACATACAATGATGGCTCTTTTTCTACAAAATACTCAGCAACACTCCTAAAACTATTTGTAAAATAGAAATCATATAAGTAGCAATTAAAGAAATTTTCTATAATTTTCACATTTTAAATTAAACCTGAAAGATAGATAAGAAATATGTTTCACTTGTACCATTTCTATATTCCACTTATTGGAACTAGTTATCTTTTTTAGTATATTGCTTGTGTGTCTGTGGTCAGCTGAGGGCTAACTAGATGGTTCTGTTGACCTAAGCTGTGCTTACTCACCTGTCTGGAAACAGCTGACTGTTCACTGTGACAACATGTCTGATACCTGTGTTCTCATCCTCCAATAGGCTAGCCAGAGCATTTCCTCAGGATGAGAACAGAATCTCAAGAAAAATGCAGGGATACAGAAGACTCAGAACTGGCACTCTTACAGCTGGCAAATCACACACTCAAATCTAGCATTAGAGGAGAAAAGCATTATAATGGGTGGATATTGGAAGAAGAAACAAGTGGGGCCAATATTGCAATCTACCAGTGGCACTTATGTCTGTAACTGTTCCCAACTCACTGGTCTTTGAATAATAAGGTCAATTCCTTCCCATATTGTCTAAACTATTAATAATTTAGACTGGAGGCTCTCTCACCTCATCCCATTGATGGTTCCCTCAATCCCAAGGCTTAAGGGACAGAATTTTTCTTTTGAGAGAGATTTTCACTGAAGGGCGCGTGCGCTCGCCAGACAGACAGAGAGAGACATAGAGACAGAAAGTGAGAAATCACCCCTAGGGGGGATGGTCATGCCGCAATCCCTTCTCCTCCATTCTCCTCTTGGGATCTTGGGCACACACGCACACGCGCCCGGCGTGAGTTATAAGCCACCGGGTCCGGGACACGAACCGCGGTCGACTAAGAGGGAGTCCAGCGACATAGCCATTACGCTAACTGCTGGTTCCCACGGGACAGAATTTAAACAGTTTGTTGGCTATTTAGGTTGGTAGATACTGGTATCCATTTCTTTCTTTCTTTTTTTTTTTTTTTTTTTTTTGGAAGGGATTTTTTGTTGGGGCGCTCGCCAGACAGACAGAGAGATAGAAAGCGAGAAATCACCCCCCAGGGGGGATGGCCATGCCGCAGTCCCTTCTCCTCCATTCTCCTCTCGGGATCTTGGGCACGCTCGCACACGTGCCTGGCGTGAGTTGTAAGCCACTGAGTCCGGGACGCGAACGACGGTCGACTATGTGGGAGTCCAGCGACATAGCCATTACGCTAACTGCTGGTCCCATGGTATCCATTTCTGATTTGACAAACATCACATAGTTTTTATATTATGAATCATTTCACATAAATATACCTCCTTTGAAAATATAATGGTAAGCCTTGAAGTCAAGGACCTCAAGTTTTAAATATCTTAATTTTTGTCATATACTCTAACATTGTTTAATGTCTTTGTCACTTATAGGACTAACATAGAACTTGTCATATCAATGATTACAGAAATTCCAGGCTAAAGAGAAAGTTTTCAAATGTGGATTTTCTACAGGCAGAACAAAAATATATTAATTTTTAAAATAAAAAGAATAAAGTACATACATAAATATTAATTTTTTTTCTTGATGAAACACCATTCTACTTGACCTAGCAGAAGCTTATTATGAAGTATAAAAAACTTCAGGCAACTGCTGTTATTATCCAATGGTTTTTAACCCTAGCTTCACACCAGAATCACACAAGGAGCTTTTTCAACAGAACCAATACCTGGGGCTCACCCTTAGATCAATTAAACAGTATTTCTAGAGTTGGAGCCTAGGCATCAGTATTTTCAAAGGCTCCCTAGCGGATTCTGATGTGAAGCCAAGTTTGAGGACAGATGCTTTAAACTCTTCTAAAAATGCCAACAAGAAAGTTTGGAAATTGAGCAATACACCTGGAAGCAACACACGGCTGTTAACTTGGATATTGCTAAACAATCCTGACAGATGAAACAGTATCCTAATTAATTGGTCTTCCTAAGTCCATTATGGGCCTTCACCTGGCAGTACTTTCAAAACACAGGTTTGGGAAATGCTGAATTTCTGTTATTATGAAGTAGTTCATAGATGCTGGCCAAGCAAACCTACAATTTGACTTATATTGTGATATAAAATCGATTTGATATCACTGGGATGCAGATCTCCTGATGAGAGCTGACAAAGACCAGCTGAGGCTTTAGCTAAATGATGTGTGAGAACACTGAGGAGCAGACAATTGGAAACTAATGAGATGATAAAGGCTTTCAGGTATGTGAGTTGATCAGCTACCTGCTGAGACCCTCTCACTGTAGAAAGAACTCCCTGGCTCAAGGCCCTCTTTTACAGCTTTGGAGCAATCAAGTTAGTCCAGGCTGTATGTGATACTTCATTAAGTGTTGTGCCTTTTCATTTTAGAGGTGAAGTTGGAGAGGAATGGTAGCCAGTATGTATGGTTTCTAACCCCCACTAACGTACATTCCACTGAAAAGAATATTTGTATTAGTACATAGATGTAGTGGTACTTGAATGAATGCTAACAGTATTTAGGAAAGAAGTCTTGGGTCACATATCCAGGCTTTATGGTCAGTCGGGATTGTGCTTGCAGCCCCATAAATTTGCTGACTTTGGTTGAAACTTCCATCTCCAACCTTCACAAAACCTAGCTGCTTACTACATGTTATCCAGAGCAAAGTGAATATGGTGGAGAAAGCAAAGAAAATCAGCTTTGGGACTCTAAAAATGAGAAAAAAAAAAAACCAACTGGATTTGGCACTTCCAAATTCAAGGAATTTTAAGTACCTCATAATGAGAAGATACCAGAGTGGAATAGAAAATGTTGAAAAAATATAAATAAAAATGTAAAAACAAAATAATCAATGTGTATTGAGTTACTTAATAGCAAACACACTAAAAATCATGTTCTGGATTAGAAAACTGATTCTTCAAATCACCTTAGGAAATGCTCCAGAGAACAAGGGTTCCAACATCATATAAGTTAAGAAATGCCATAAACCATATACCATTTTTATAGTATTACTGTATAAATTATCAGAGTAAAGATCTGGAGAAATAATACAGTAAATAAAAAGAATGAAGTTTGCTTAGTCCAGGATTTTAAAAATATTGAAAGAACATTTTTTGTCATACACTGAATGGTTACATTTTGGAGAATACTGAACTCACACCATTCACATATTTAATCACAAGCGGAGAGATTGATAAATTAAATGAATATAAGTGAAATATACAGCCATAGACTATGAGTAAAATTAGACAATGGTATTGACTCTTTATATTCCCAGATAATTTTTAGGTGTGATTTTATTCTTTTCAGTTTCACCATCCAAAGGAGCATAGCTACTGCAGTACTGGATATATTAAGTTGTCAGAAAAGTCATGATGCATTTTTGCATAGAAAAACAGAAAAAAAATATGTCATGACTTTTCTGACAACCCAATAGTTTCAGGCAATTGAGAACAGAAATTCAAGAATATAGCATCCAGGAGACTCCCGAAATATTCAGGCAAGAAGCCATTTTAATGCTGAGGCCTGTTCAGGGAAGCTATGCTCTAAACTTCATCTTTTAGACTCCCGAAATATTTAGACAAGCACAGTGGAGGAGAGATTTTGTCACAAAATGACCAGAAACAACCACAAAGGCACAAGAAACATGAGAAATCAAGAAAATATATCTCCCTAAGGAAAAGAACAATCCCTCATCAACCACAAACAGTACAGTAGAACTCATGGCAATGTCTGATAGAGAATTCAGAATATTCATAGTGACAAAACTAAATGAGATGCAGGAGCTGAGAGATAATGAACTCCAGAAGATGCAGGAGAAAAGAGACAATGAGTTCTAGGAGGTGTTGAAGTTCTTCCATGATCTGAAAGAGGAAATAACACACCATAAAAAAAAAAAAGAATCAAATGAAGCTATTAGAGATGAAGGCTGCCATTTAGGAAATCAAACCTCCCTCAAAAGTATTAAAAGCATATTAGTCCATGCAGAATATTGAATCTTAGATGTTGAAGGCAAAACATCTGACCTATAAAAAACAACCCCCCAAAAAAACTGTGAAAATAACCCCCCAAATAAGAATACTATATAAGAAATACTAGACAGCATTAAGCAACCAAATATCCAGATAATTGGTATCCCAGAAGGTGAAGAAACTAATAAAGGCATTGATCATCTATTCCATGAAATCTTGGAAGAAAATTTTCCAAATCTATAGGGGCATTCAAATATCCAGACCCAAGAAATACAAAGGTTCCATAATAGAATCAACCCAAGATGATCTTCTCCAAGGCACATCATAGCCAGACTGGTCAAATATATAGACAAAGACAAGATACTAAAATTGGCTAGAAAGAAATTTCAGGTTACTTATAAAGGTTATCCTCATACTTTTTATCAGAAACAATGTGAGCAAGGAAAGAATGGGAAAATATATTTAAACTGCTAAGTGAAAAACAGTTTCAACCAAGGATACTATACCTGCCAAGATTATCTTTCATATAGAAAGGATAAAAACATTCTCAGATAAACAAGACCTGAAAGAATTTGCTAATAGCAGACCCACTCTTCAAGAAGTTCTGAAAGGAGTGCTCGACCAGGAAAACTAAAGACACATACAGAAATAAGAGAACAAAAGGCAACCAAGAAAATGACCAACTTAATGCTAGGGACAAGAAATATCAATAATAACACTGAATGCTAACTTTCAGGGTTTAAACAGAAAGATTGGACCACAGTAACACTGCATATTCAACAGAAGAAAGTTTGAACATAAGACTGAACTGATAAAATAGAATTTTATGACTTTTGAGTAAAATATTACTGATTTCCTTTTTTTTTTTACTATGCTTTGTTTTCCCAATTTAAACATTTTACTTTCTTTTGAATTGTTGACAGGCTCACCAATTTGTTAAAATATTTTTCTTGTTTGTTTCTTTAAATGGAAACGGACTTTTCTTCCTTGCTTACACATCTGGAATTGGAAATATTTGGGAGTATTCTTATTTTGTGGCAGAAGGGTTATTTGCATAAGTTCAATAATGCTTGGGACCAGCAGTTAGCGTAATGGCTGGGGTGGTGGGATCCCCTCGTATGATTTTCAAGTAAAACATTACTGTCTTTTTCTTTACTATGCTTTGTTTTCCTAATTTAAGGATTTTGCTTTCTTTTGAGCTGTTGATAGGTTCAGCTATTTGTTAAGATGTTTCTTCTTGTTATTTGTTTCTTTCTTTAAATGGAAACATAAACTTTTCTCCCTTCCTGATCCCTCTGGAATTGGAAATATTTGGGAGTATTCCTATTTTGTGCAGAATGTTGATTTGCAGAAGTTAAACAATACCTGTTGCCTTGAATCAGAATAGAAATACTCACTACTGGACAGGGCTTTGACTTAAATGTCATATCTGAAGATTAAACCAGAAAACTAAGGAAGATGTCAAGTAAGCCAAAAGAAGTTCTTGGGAAGATGGCCTGGCACCATAAATGGTTCTGCCTGGCAGAGAGAATTAGAGAAGCTATATGAAAGAATTTGAACCACGAAATAACCTGGACTTATCCAACCCAGCATTGTAATCAGTAGAGATTGCAAAAGATCAACTACACCAGCCGATTATATTAAGACATTGAAAGAAGAAAAATAGACTGATCTTTGCTAGCACATGGTGTATCACAGAGTACTTGGAGGGAAGGGCTGAACTGAGAGTTATGTATGACTAGTGTGCTGGGCATTTGATTTTCACCAATTCAAATAATTGACATGTAAATATTTTCTCAAAAATATTTAAAACCACGGACCAGCAGTTAGTGTAATGGCTATGTTGCTGGACTCCCATGTAGTCGACTGCGGTTCAAATCCCAGACCTGGTGACTTAAACTCACACCAAGTGTATGTGCATGCATACCCAAAATCTC
>NW_006160117.1:3932756-3945853 GCF_000334495.1 Tupaia belangeri chinensis | reverse complement strand
GGCGAGCGCTAGTGCCCTATGGCAAAAACCTCTCAAAAAAAAAAAAAAAAAAAACTCTCAAAAAATAAAATAAAATAAAAAATAAAAAATATTTAAAACCATACTGTTTCTGTTGTTATAGAGTCACAAACAAAATTACACAAAATTATAAGAAATATTTTGAACATTATCTATAAAATTTAGTATTTTGAAATTTTGAAAGTTGTATATTAACTGTCAAGAACTATGGAGTATAAGGAAAAGCTTTTTTGATATGTAAAGTAAATGTTTGTAGGAAAATGTAAAAATAAATAAATAAATACAAAACAAAAATATTGCATCCAGGTCACTTGCCTCTGAATGTATTCCACTTTTTCAATGTTTTTCGACAAATACAGCACTTAAAATTTTACAATATTTTTGTGTAATAATGTACTAATAAACAACTATTTCTTTCTATAAAATAATTCTCATTCTCCCTCTTCCCCTTTCTTTCATTTGTCCTCTTGAAATTCTTCTTTCTAGGGACCAAAAGAAAGCATAATGGTTATGTCGCTGGACTCCCATGTAGTCAACTGTGGTTTGAATCCCAGACCTGGCATTTTAAAACTCATGCTGTGGGGCTGGCAGGTGGCATGGTGGTTAAAGGTGTTGGACTGTCACACGGCTGACCATGGCTGCAGTCCTGGACCTGGTGGCTTGGTTTCTCTCTCTTTCTCTCTGACCCTCTCTGGTCAAATCAAAATAAATTTTAAAAAGTTAAAAAAATTATTATTAAAAAAAAATGGTGCTGGAGCATGTGTATGCATGCTCAAAATCCCGAGAGGAGAATGTTGGACAAGAGACTGCAGCATAGCCATCCCCCCTGCGGTGGGCAATTTGTTGCTTTCTGTCTTTCTGTCTCTCTAGTGAACATATATACACCCTATAGCAAAATGTCTAAAAAAAAATTATCTTTCTAAAAATAACCCATTTTAAATATCTTAATTAAAATTCTTTAGAAAAGTTTATTGAGAATCTATTTTACTACTATTTCTAAGTGTAACTGATGACACTACAGTGGATTATGTTGCATTTCTATAACATTTAGCTTACTATTGTTACCATGAGAATGAAATGAATTACTTAATATTGATATAATTTCATTATTCCTTTTAATATGAATAAACAGTAAATTTATTTTGCTTTTTTCATAGGTTATTTTACACTATATTATCTATGCACTACCCACCAGAACAGTTTTGGTAATCAACCATTATTTGAAAGTTATTTGGAGGAAGAATTTTTTTAAAGACCATGGAGTGACTTCTTGATGTCAGAGTGGTGTCATTGAAGAGAAAGAACAGAAATAAATCATTGCAAATTTTACATATGAATGACAGTCAAGCAAAGTTAAAAATATATATTATAAACTCAGCTGTGTGTGTGTGTGTGTGTGTGTGTGTGTGTGTGTGTGTAGTCATGCATTGAATAATGATGTTTCAGTCAACGATGGATTAAGCTACGAAGCTGGAGCAATATGCTATACCATATAGCCTAGGTATGTAGTAGGCTATACTATCTAAGTATACTAATTATCATATCATACACCATATGATGTTTGCATAATGCAAAATGGTCTAATAATGCATATCTCAGAATGTATCCCTGCCAAGTGACACAGAACTATTTTTTCATATATTACTAGTAAAAGTTCTTTCTGTATTAATATCTTTCTGTGAACAAAATTCCTTTAGCAAAAGGTACAAGGAGTTTCCAAAGAGTTTATGGAAAATGCATATTGTGAGAAAACTATGAGTGGATTTTGAACTTTTTTGCACCAAAATAAACTCACCCTTTAATTCTATTTTTTCTACAACTTTGTGAAGCCCCCTCATACGTGTAATAGTGAGAGCTAAGACACTTGTACTGACTCCAACCTGACTCTGTTCTAGATGCTTTCCATGTATTAGTTTACTCCTCATAAAGCATTATGAACTAAATATTAAAATAATATATATAATCTCAATTATTACTGAATAGAAAGATGCATTTCTTTTTTTTTCTTTTTTTGGAGAGGTTTTTGCTATAGGGCGCGTGCGCTTCCCAGAAAGACAGAGACAGAGAGACAGAAAGTGAGAAATCACCCCCTAGGAGGTATGGCCACGCCACAATCCCTTCTCTTCCATTCTCCTCTTGGGATCTTGGGCATGCACACACATGCGCCTTGCGTGAGTTTAAGCTGTTGGGTCCAGGACTTGAACTGCTGTTGACTACATGGGAGTCCAGCGACATAACCATTATGCTAACTGCTGGTCCCAGAAAGATGCACTTCAATCACTTAAGAGGCAAACAACTAGTCTAGAAAGTCTCATACAAATGTTATGAACCTACCATCACTGTAGTCATTGGATCTGTAAGTACACAGTACTGGTACATCTTAGATCACATGTCATGAACTCTGTTTGCAAAATATGATAATGTACCAACAGATATTACTCTTTACGAAGCTTTTACTGAAAGCTATATTACGTCAGTGCTTAGTCTTGATGGCACTGCAACTGACAATTATATATATGGGTACAAAACACTGAAATATATTTAGGCTGAAATCTCAAAAAATATGGGACTTATATTACTTGGGTGGGAGATATTATGCTAAATTTTATGACTAAACTTAAAATGTAGCATACATAAATTATGTTAGTTTTTAAGAAAAGAGAATTTTTTATTTCCATAAGCATTTAGAAACCTAAAGACTCAGGGATGTAAAACTGCTATTTTAGGAAACAAATGTAATCAAATTCACAAAGACAAAGCAATGGAAGAACATTCATTTCAGTTGCTTGTAAATGTGGTAATAAATTGAGAGAAATTTTGGCATGAATGATTAAATTCCTTGGTGGCAAGACATTTAAGTCACTGATACTCAAATCAATGAGACTGTTCTTAGGGAAAAGGATTTCTTTCACCTTTATAATTCTTTTAATTAGAAAGCAGGTATAATAATAAAATTAATTAATGATAATTTCTTTGAAAAATGTATTTGAATCAAAATTAAATAAATTAAAACATTTAAAATAGAAAAGTAGAAATAACTAATTTGAAGAATATATACATTAAAGACCACAATCTGTTGCTTATACTTTTAAACTTCTATGATTCAATGAATATTATCAAAATCCATGTACTCGGGAACCAGCAGTTAGCGTAATGGCTATGTCGCTGGACTCCCACGTAGTCGACCGCGGTTCGCGTCTCGGACCCGGTGGCTTAAATCTCACGCCGGGCGCGTGTGCGTGCGTGCCCAAGATCCCGAGAGGAGAATGGAGGAGAAGGGATTGCGGCGTGACCATCCCCCCTGGGGGGTGATTTCTCGCTTTCTGTCTCTATGTCTCTCTCTGTCTGTCTGGCGAGCGCACGCGCCCTATAGCGAAAACCTCTCAAAAAAAAAAAAAAAAATCCATGTACTAACAAGTTTTTAAAATACACAATATGCTTCCCTACATTTTGTCCACATATAAAGTAATTTAAAGATAAATTTCATAGCAATAAATTTGTGTTAGCATAAAATGAAAATGAGAACTATTAATTGACTTATAAATCAATGCCTATAGATTTTGAAAATCATAATTTTCTGACTAAAATGGTTCTCATTCTGCAGTAACTCGATGTATTCTACTATGTTAAATTAGTGAAATACACAAGTAATTTAGAGAAGAAAAGTCTTTTTGTCTCAGAATATTTTCTTATAAGTCCCAATTTTCAAATTCCCTGAAAATTTCATGATGAAAAAATTGCCTTCAGACCATGCCACCTTATTTTTTAAACCTTTATTTAAAAAAAAAAGAAAAAAAAATCATTAAAGGTGCTTCTGTTTATACGTAAAAACACTTATAAAGTGATCCTGCTTTTTAAAAGTTTCTTAAGTATTATATATTCTTAAATGATAAGATGTACTTGTTTACTATTCACATAAGTTAATAAGTTAATGTTACTTCTAGAAAACTTTTGAGATCATGAAAGGAGGCTATTTTGCCTTAAGCAAATTAAATCATTATTGTGACTCATTTTTATCCACTGAAAGAGTCATGGATGTCACCCCTAAAATTAAAAAAAAAAACATATTAACAAGAGAAAAGCATAACAAATTTATTTAACCAAAGTTTTACATGACCAGGGAACCTTCATAAATGAAAACCTGAAGACCCAGAGAAGACTATGTATTTTTTTTAAGATTGTGTACTTTTTATATTCCAGTTTGATGAAAAGTAGTCACATAGAAGTGTGATTGGACAACAAAGGATATGGCTTATTGTAATAAAATGGGGGAAACTTAGCAAGGCCTGTTTGTCCAGATTTTTATTGGCCTCCATGGGTAACATTCCTTACCTTCAGATATAGAGTAGAACACCTGTCATGATAGTCTTAGTACCTACTGGATCAGACGACTCTCTGATGTCCAATTCTCACACAGAAAGGCAGGAAAAAGCCACGGAGTAACTGTTCTGTTAAAACAATTCCCAAGTGCTATGTTTTTGGGTAGGGTATCCTGCACCCTGCCGATGCCTAGATAATTTCTAAGTAAAATTAAATATTCAAACATTGATTAATAAGCCTAATTTAAATGTTTATTGATTATAATATTTTATATTGTCCATTGTTTTGATTATATTTCTTACAGGGGTTATATCTTTGAGAAATATTAATGTATATATTCATTTATGTTACTTTAAGAAGGTGCAAAAGTGATGTATGTGGCAGCAGGTAATGAGTTTTCTTAGCCCGCTAAAGTATTTGACAGTGAGTTATCAAAGATATAACCCCTGAGTTTTTTCTGTGAAGTAGAAGTTCATTTCTTTTTTAAAGAATTATCTTATTGGGGCCGGCAAGTGGCATGGTGGTTAAAGGCTCTGGACTCCCACATGGTCGACCATGGTTCAAGTCTCGGACCTGGTGGCTTGCTTGCTCACTTCCCCTCTCTCTCTCTCTCTCTCTCTCTGTCTCTCTTGGATCAACCTGGAAAATAATAATGATAATAATAAATAAAGTTAAATAAAAATAATTCTTTTAAAAAAAGAATTATCTTATTTATTTATTTATTTTTTGGAGAGGTTTTTGCTATAGGGTACATGCGCTCGCCAGACAGACAGAGAGAGACAGAGAGCTAGAAAGTGAGAAATCACTCTCCCCTCCCCCAGGGGGGATGGCCATGCCGCAATCCCTTCTCCTCCATTCGCCTCTCGGGATGTTGGGCACGCACGCACACGCACCCAGCGTGAGTTTAAGCCACCACATCCGGGACTCGAACCACGGTCGACTACATGGGAGTCCAGTTACATAGCCATTATGCTAACTGCTGGTCCCAAAGAATTATCTTACTAAACTTTATTTATTTACTTACTTATTTTACTTTGATAAGAGAGATATAAGAGAGAGGGAGAGAGAAAGTGTGTGTGTGTGTGTGTGAGAGAGAGAGAGAGAGAGAGAGATAGAGAGAGAGAGAGAGAGAGATAGAGAGAAAGTGAGAAAACAAGCCACCATGTCCAGGACTGGAACCACAGTCACCCATATCCAGTGCCCTTAACCACTATGCCACCTGCCAGCCCCATAGTTCATTTCTTAATTAAATGTTATAATTAATCATAATGAATAATAAATGAGACTATATTAGGAACAGCAGTACAACATAAATACACCAGGATATGTAAGATAATGGGATGCAGTTTATCAAGATAAAAAGTAGCTAATTTTGTCTTGAAGGGTCTTGAAGGGTCTGGTTGTTCCAGGATGTCAAACAGGTTAGTGAAAGATGAAAATCTTAACCTATATATATAGAAAATGCTAGAAGATTTAAAGAAAGGTGGTTTTTATTTGCCTTGGTTTTTAATACTTGAGCATTACAAAAGCAATTAAATGTATTAAAATTTTTCCCAGGGCCAGCCCCACAGTGTACTAGTTAAATGCTATGCAGAGGAAGTCGAATCCCATATGGGCAACTTTTCCTTAAAAGAAAGTACTGATCAAACCCTTATAAAATAGCTGTTTACTGTACCCCAACAGAAAATTCTGATGTTATTAGCACTGTAAAAAAGGCCTCTTAGCCTTCTTATCAAATGGTTTTCTACTTCCTGAAGTTTGCCTGAAACATTTGGTATTATATAAAAGCTCAAATCTGTGTCTTCAAAGGAGAATCTCATTGCTTCTAGGAAAGGACTATAACAGGTACTCTGACCTATTGATATTTCAAAGAATAGACTTTTGACTACAGGCTTTCCAGCTGAAATAACTTAAACAACTCAATCTGCACTATGAACTGAGAATTGTTCAGGACTCTTTTTCAGTTCAGAAGCACACAGACTTTGTGAAAGCAGAATACTTACCTGAGACCCAGTGGAACAAAATTTATAATATAGCATGGAGGAGGAAAATCTTGTTGTAGTTGTTTGGTTGGAACATTATTGGAATTATTTTTAATATTTAATTTATTTTAATGGTTTGTTAGGAAGACCTATTAATTTTTTATTAAGCTATTTTTAATATTCAGTTTAGTAGATTATACTTCCATCAATTGAAATAAAATGTTTTAGTGGTATCTGACTCTCACTAGCTTTCCCAAATTCTGAAATATATACTTTTACTTCAGTGTTCTCACTTTTCACAGCATTGTCATTTATTTATTGGCAGATATTCATTAAGACTCTGCTCTTGGGAACCAGCAGTTAACGGTAATGGCTATGTCGCTGGACTCCCACGTAGTGAACCGCGGTTTGCGTCCCGGACACGGTGGCTTAAAACTCACACCGGGCGTGTGTGTGTGCATGTCCAAGATCCCGGGAGGAGAATGGAGGAGAAGGGATTACGGCGTGACCAACCCCCCTGGGGGGGGGGCTGGTTTTTCGCTTTCTGTCTCTATGTCTCTCTCTGTCTGTCTGGCGAGTGCACACGCCCTACAGCGAAAAACCTCTCAAAAAAAAAAAAAAGTGAGAGCACAGGAAGTGTTACTCTCACTTAAAAAAAAAAGAGATTCTACTCTACTTTTATTCAGATAGAACTGGATAGATTTATAATCTATAATCAATAACAGGGGTCAAAGATTTAAGAGCAAAGCCTCGAACTATAAAACGACTAGTAGAAAACATGGGTGAAATTCTTGAAGACATTGTAGTAGGCAAAGATTTCTTAAATAAGACCGCTAAAGCACAGGCAGTAATCCCAAAAATAGACAAGTGGCATTCCATCAAGCTAAACTTCTTCTTCACAGAAGAGGAAACAACAATTAGAGTAAAAAGATAACCCAAAAAATGGGAGAAAATATTTGCATATTATTCCTCAGACAAGGGATTGATAACCAGAATATATAGAGAACTCGAACTGCTCACCCATTAAAAAAATTAACAAATAAAAACGAGCAAATGAATTGAATAGACAATTCTCCAAGGAAGACTTATGAATGGCTAAAAGACATCTAAAAAAATGTTCTGAGTCTCTTGACACAAGGGAAATGCAAATTAAATCACAATAAGATACTATTTAACCCCAGTTAGAATGACTATCATTAAAAAAAAAAGAAAAGTAAATAATGACAAGCACTGGCAAGGCTGTGAGGAAAAGGGAACATGCTTACACTGTTGGCGAGAATGTAAATTAGTATAACCTCTGTGAAAAACAATATGGATGTTCCTCAAAAATCTCACTCTGTGGTATTTACTCAAAGGATAGGAAAATGTTCAGTTGGAAAGACACTTGCACATCCTGTAAGAAGATTTGTTTTAATGTATTGCACATTTAGAGATATTAAATCAGGGTTTTTAAACAATTTATTGTGTATAATTCTGAGAGGGGATATTAAATTTATAAATATGCTAATTTATCCCTATGAACAAATCAGAACAAAACTTCCAGTTTAAGGAAGGTAATAATCTAACTTATTAATACTCCACAGATGTAGGAAAATATTTCACACTGACATCAAGAGAAGTAAAGTCCTTTTTATCAAATACAAGTATAGACACAAATAGAGTTTATACTCCCTGTTCTATAACTTCAGAATGAAGTTCAACCTTAAACATCAAAACTCTCCAGTTAAAATCTCAGCATTGTTTCCCTTGCAATAGGAGCAAATTTATTAATTGATTTAAGTTCATAAATAGATATAAATTTTTAAAAGGATAAGCCAGGGTCGGCAGATAGCATAATGGTTATGACGCTGGACTACCACTTAGTCAATCACGGTTCAAGTCTCAGACTTGGCAGCTTAAAACTCATGCCAGGTGCATGTGCATGCATGCCCCAAATCCCAAGAGGAGAATGGAGGAGAAGGGACTGTGGAGTGGCCATCCCCCCAGTAGGTGATTTCTCACTGTCTGTCTCTTGGTCTTTCTTTGCCTCTACAGCAAGTGCATGTACCCTGTAGCAAAAATCTCTCTAAAAAAAGAATATCCATATTCTCTGTCATCTGTCAAACAGCAGAGAATAGATCTCTCTCATCCATCTGACAGATATCACCAAATGATCAGACTACAAAACCAAATTTCCAATCATTGCTGTCAGCAAGAGAAAATTACTTCTTAGATAAATGCAAAAGTGAAACAAATATAAAAACACAAAATGAATAGAAAAGGGGGAAAAGAAACCTAGAAAAACAGAGTCCCCCAGCCCCAATCTGAATGGCTATAAACCAAAAAACAAGGAACAAGTACTGGTGAGACTGTGGTGAAAAGGGAACTCAGGTACACTGTTGGTAGGAAAGTAAAGTATAGCCACTGTGGAAAACAATACAGAAGTTCCTCAAAAAATTACCAATATATTGGTCAGCAGGAGGTGTGGTGGTTAAGGCTTTGGACTCCCACATGGCCAACTGTGGTTTGAGTCCCAGAGCTGGTGGCTTGAAACTCATGCTGGGCAAGTGTGCTTGTGTGCCCCAAATTCCAGGAGAACGGAGAAGGGACTATGGCATGGCCATACCCCTGGGGGGTGATTTCTCACTTTCTCTCTCACTATTTCTCTCTCTTATCTTTGGTAAATGCTTGGGCCCTATGACAAAAACCTTAAAAAATAAAATTACAAATAGAACTACCGTATGACCCAGTAATCCCACACCTGGGTACTTATCCAAAGGACAGGAAATTTCTCTGTCAGAGAGACACTGCATATCCATGTTTATCACAATAGTTAAAACATGACATCAACCTAAGTGCTCAACAACTGATGACTTGTTTAAATATATAAGCCATATATATACAATGGAATACAGTGAAATTTTGTCATTTGATAAAAATTGGACAAATCTGGAAGATTTAATGCTAAGTGAAATAAGCAAGACTATGAAAGACAAACATGGTATATTCCAGATTCAACATGAAGCAAATGTCTGTACTCTACAGCAGAAATAAAAAGATTCAAAGACAGAGATATAAATGTTTAAGGGACACAAAAATGGAAAATTATCTCTTGATGATAACATGTATAGTAACATCTTTTTTTTTTTTGAGAGAGAGATTTTCGCTATAGGGCGCGTGCGCTCGCCAGACAGAGAGAGACATAGAGACAGAAAGCGAGAAATCACCCCCCAGGGGAGATGGTCATGCTCCTCCATTCTCCTTTCGGGATCTTGGGCACGCATGCACACGTGCCCGGCATGAGTTCTAAGCCACCAGGTCCGGGACGTGAACCACGGTTGACTACATGGGAGTCCAGCAACATAGCCATTACGCTAACTGCTGGTTCCCGTATAGTAACATCTTTGACTGGACTAATGTACAGCATATTCATGCTGGGAAAATTCATTTTGTATGGTCTAATGATATATAGTGATTGAATGTAAAACAAAATAAAAGTTATCTTTTGAAAAAACCAATGACATAGATATAGAGAGGGCAAATGTAGATATGAGAGATTATAGGGAGAATAAGGGTTAAGGAGGTAGAGACTCAGAAAAAAAAAAGAACATTTAACAGACACAAGAGTACATGTAAACAAGGCAAACAGAATATGAAACAGTATACCACAACAGAGTACACATGATATAATGTAATTTTCTTTGTTGAAGATGATGAATATGGAAATATCCTTCATTGGGTTTTCAGACACTGCATGCATGCTTTAAAAACCATATGGTTCCCTACAAAGATGTAGAACAATTAAATTTAAATATGAAATCATTAAATAAAATTTAAATTATAAAAGAAAAACAGAATTAGCAAAGTGATCATTTGGCCAAAAGTCCAAGAAAATGGCAGCCTAGCAAGACAAACGTTTCTTTAGACAAAATTGTTCTACTTCAACCGAACACCATAGAAAATAAACTGAACCCTATACAAAGCTAGAATTTAACAGTTACCAGACTGTAACATGTCAGTCCTGCCTATAAACCTAACCTCATCATAATGGTGTCAGCAAAGGTTACGTGGGAAGACAGGACATGTATTACAAATTGGCATTAATCAAGTCTTCCTCCCCATTCTTACTGGTGTTATGTTAGAGGAGACCTACTGGAGAATAAGAACTTCCAATACCACTCAATTGTATGAAGGCCATTTCTCAGTTTAAGTAGAGGAAAACAATAATGCATGCACCTCCTTCCAGTAAGAGTGGTATCCACAGAGGCCTACTGCAGAGTCTGAACTCCCAACCCTGCCTCATAGTAGTGAAGTGCCCTCCTCATCAGGCATTAACAGAGTCCAAGTAACAGGGTACTGCCTCTGTTCTTCTTCAAGAGAAAACCCTGTTCAAACACAAGATTTAAATAAGATTCAGAATTTCATAACTTAAACTTCAAAATGTCCACATTTCAATAAAAAATCACTTTTCATGACAATAACCAATATCATAAGCCAATAATCTAAGATTATACCATGGAAAAGTGAAAAAGAGCAAAATAAGCCTAAAGCAAGCACAAGTAATGAAAGGAAAAAAAAAATACATAGTCAGAAATCAATGAAGGAAAATAGAGAAAGTCAATGAACCAAAAGGTAGGTTCTTTGAAAAAAGTCAATAATATTGATAAACCCTAGTAATGTTGACAAAGATGAAAGAAGGGCCAGCTTGGTGGTGCAGCAGTAAATGCACTGTTAAAATGAAGCTGGATCCATGTGGAAGACTGTGGTTATGGTTCCTTGGTTGGCATATAGATGCAGGGCATGTATACCCATAATCCTGGTTGGCTGTAAAGGCTGGGGTTGGGGGATCAGTGTGAGACCTTATTGAGAGTGCTTGTTTTTTCATTTTTTTCCCCTCTATTTCTCTGTCTCTAACTATTGTTAAAGAAATATATAAACTTAAAAAAAAAGACATGGATGTCAATATCAGAAACAAAGTGGGAAATATCACTACAGATTCTATAGCCAATAAAAGAAAAATAATAAGGAAATACTACAAACAAGTGTACATTAATAAAATTAGATGAGTTAAATGAAATGGATCAATTCCTCAAAAATCACAAACTACTAAAACTCAAACAAGGTGAAACTGACAACTTACATAGTCCTTTAAATATCAACAAAATTGAATTTTAATTGAACAGTTCTCAAAAAAAGAATCTCTAGGACCAGATGGTTTGCTAGAGAATTACAACATGAAATGAATTAGCCCCAATTTTGTATAATTTTCCAAAAAAATAGAAAAGGAGGGTACACTTTTCAACTCATTTTAAGAGGCAAATATTATCTTTCTTTTAATTACCAAAATTAAAGACAGTACAAAGAAAAACATTGTAGACCAATTTTTTTCAAGTGTCTATGACAACTATAGACCAAGTTTTTTTTGTGTGTGTGAACTCACACACAAAAATCCTCAATTACATATTAGCAAATAGAATACCATAATACAAATATTTGTACACTATAAATTTTTCTTTTCTTTTTAAAAGAATCTGTCTGAGAAGAACAGGGTTATTTTTTATTTTATTTTTTTCCTATAGGAAAAAAATAATAAATGTGCACTTGCCAGAAAGACAGAGACAGACAGAAAGCAAGAAATCACCCCCTGGGGGATGGCCACGCTGCAATCCCTTCTCCTCCACTCTCCTCTCAGGATCTGGGGCACACATGCACACACGCCCGGTGTGAATTTAAGCCACAGAGTCTGGCACTGGAACCATGGTTGACTACATGGGAGTCTAACAACATAGCCATTACACCAACTACTGGTCCCACTAACTTGATGTTAGTATTCAGGGCTGGCTCAACATTTGAAAATTAGTTAATGTAATCAACCATACCACAAGCTAAAGAGAAAAAAAATCATATGATTACATCAATTGTTGCAGAAAAAAAAATGTATTGGAGAAAATTCAACACTCATTCAGGATAAAAGCTATCATCAGTCTAGAAATAGAGAAAAACTTCTTCAGTTTATTGAAATCTACAAAAACCCCAGAGCTAACATCATATTTAATGATGAACTGCTGAATGCTTCCCCAGTATGAACAGAAACAAGACAAAGAAGTCCACCCTCACCCTTGCTATTCAGCATGATGTTCCAAGTCTTAGCCAGCAATAATAATAATAATAATAATAATAATAATAAAACAGAGGGGAAAAAAGCATACAAATGATAAAGGTAGAAATGTAACTGTTGTTATTTTCAAATGACATGACAATATAAATTTCAAAGTAATTTACAAAAATACAAAAACACACAAGAAGAAAATACTAAAGATAAAATTTTTTAAATGACAAAAAAAATAGTTTGTAGAACCAATAAGTGAATTCAGCAAGGTCACAGGATTCAAGACCAACATACAGGACCAGGAAGTGGCACAGTAGAATTATAACTGGGAATATCCTGGGTTTGCATTCTGGGGCTCCCTGCACAAGTTGGTTATACACTTTTGTGTCTGTGATCCTGGCTGACTGAGACTGGGGGTACACAGCAGTGTGATGACACTGTTGAGGGTGCCTGTTTCCCGTGTGCACTTACTTTGAAGAAATAAGTACAAAAAAGAGTAAGATATTTTAAAAATATGTTTTTATAAACTAGTGCTAAATGTACAGAAATCAAAATTAAAAATACAATACCACTGACAATTTTTTAAATGGCATATTAAGACTTCAATCTAGCAAAACCCATAGAAGCCTTGTGTGCCAAAGACTACAAAATGATGATGAAAAAGTTAAGGAAGATGTAAATAACTGCAG
>NW_006160117.1:3924590-3932667 GCF_000334495.1 Tupaia belangeri chinensis | reverse complement strand
AGCAGGAATTTTGATAAAGATAAGAGCATTCTAAAATGTGCATAGAAAGGCAAAGGAACTAGAATAGGTAAAATGAATTTTTTTTAAAAGAAGAAATTAATGGGCTGGCCAGGTGGTGTGATGGTTAAGGTAACTGGATCGCATATGGCTAACTGCCTGGTTCAAGTTCCAGATGCAGTGGCTTGAAGAACATGCTGGGCTAATGTATGTGCATGCCCCAAATCCCAAGAGGTGACTGGAGAAGGGAATGTGGCTTAGTTGTCCTCCCTGGGGAGTGCTCTCTCATTTTCTCTCTCACTCTCCCACCCTTTCTTTCTCTCTCCTGTGCAAGTACCCTATAACAACTTAAAAAAAAAGAAAGTATACCTAGTTTCAAGATGTATTATATGGCTACAGTAATAAAACCCAAATACTGTGTATAAAACCCAAATCCTGTGTAGTACTGGTGGAAGGACAAACACATAGGTTGATGGAACAGGATAGAGAAACCAGAAATAGCCCCATACAAATTGTTCAATTGATTTTTTCAAAAAAACATATAGAAGTCAGCTGGTTCTGTAGCCTGCTGGTTAAGGAAGTTGGAGCCCATTTGGCTGACGGAGCAAGTTTAAATCCTGGCCCCAGTGGCTTAAAGGACACAATGGGTGCACGTGTGTGCCCCAAATCTTGACAGTGCGGAGAAATGAAGGAGAAGGGATTGCAGCATAATCATACCCTGTTGGGAGATGTTCTCTTCTCTCTCTCTGTCTCACTCACTAGCAAGTACACATACCCTCTGGCAAATTAAAAAAAAAGGTATAGAAGCAAAATTCAATGGAAGAAGAATAATCTTTTCATCGAATGTTATTGAAGCAATCAGGCATTGATAGGCAAAAAAGCAAAAAAAAATGAGCATTGTTCTTATTTTCACAACTTATACAAAATATAAATTAAAATATATAAAAAATTAAATATGAAATTATGAAACTTTTAGAAGTTAAATTAGGTGGATATTTCAGGATCTTTTAGAAGTTAACTTAGGTGGATATTTCAGGATCTGTTCTTAGACCTGACATCAAAACCATGATTATAAAAGTAAGAATAATTATATTCAGTTTTATCAAAATTAAAATATTTTTCTCTGTGAAAGACCTCATAAGGATGAAAAGACAATATACCAATTGAGAGAAAGTACTTGGAAATCACATATCTGACAAAAAATTCATACCTGAATATATAAAGAATGCTCAAAACTCAACGGTAAAGAATCAAATCCAGTCAGCAAACATGGAGAAGATATGAAGAAACGTTTCACCAGAGTGTACATATGGATGGCAAATAAGCCCCTGAAAAGATGTCCAACATCACTAGCCATTAGGGAAATGCGAATGAAAAGCATAGTGTGATTGGATCAACTCACCTATCAGAATGAGTAAATGAGAAACAGTGACAACGCTGAATGCTAGCAAACTTCTGACTTTGGAAGTTAGATTGCTCATACATTGCGGGTGGAGAAACTTGTTTGACATTTTTTTTTTTGCAAAGTAAACACGCAGCTTTCATATAACTATATAATTCAGCAATTGCACACTCCTGGGCATCCATCTCAGAGATAATGAAAACTTATGTTCACACAAAAACCTACATATCTATGTTCATAACAAGTTTATTCATAGTAACCAAAAAACTAAGCACTACAAAAATTTCCCTCATAGGCAAATAATTATAAAAACTGTGATAATTCATACCATGGTTTATTATTTGGCAATAAAAAAGAATAGATGATTTATAAACAAAACAAATTGGATGGTTCTCAAGGGCATTATGCTGAGCAAAAGATGACAGCCTCAAAAGGGCATGTAGTTTTATCTATTTACATGACATTCTCAGAATGATAAACATATAGAAATGTAAAACTGATTCTATTTGCCAGGGTTTCGGGATGGAATGTTGGTGTGCGCATAAAGAGAAAACACAAGGAAGATCTTAGTGGTGATGGAGTAGTTCTGTATCTTGACTGGCAGTGATAACATAAATTCTCAATTGAGAAATGGCTTAGAACCATATACACGCTTTATACCAATATAGATTTCCTGCTTTTAATATTGTACTATAATTATGTTGTGTTACCATTGAGGTAAACTAGATGTAGGATCTGGGACCTATCTGAACTATCTTTGCAACGTCTTGTGACTCTATGAGTATACCAAAAGAGAGTATTTTATTTTCTCTTTCAAAGGTTCTTAGAGAGATCATTATTTTGGAAGATAAACAGGCACGATCTCTGGAAATTTATAATTGGAATATCTTCTTTTTAGAGGTTTTTGCCTTAGGGTCTGTGGGCTTGCAGGAAGAGAGTGCAGGGGTGGGGAAGAAAAAGAGACAAACACAGTGAGAGAGAAAGTGAGAAATCCCCTCCTCCTCGCCCCAGGAGGGATGGCCACTCCACAATCTCTTCTCCACTCTCCTCCTGGGATCTTGGGCACGAACTCTCACACACCTGGAGTGAGTTTTAAGCAACTGGGTCTGGGACTCGAACCACAGTCAGCCATGTGGGAGTCCAGCAATGTAACCACTACACCATCTGCTGGCCCCAACAATTAGCATATATTAAAGTTGCCAATAAATGGAACAGAAAAATAATTCTGAGATGTAATTGAAAATATTTTATTTTGAAGTAAAGGACAAATGAATATGTAGACCAAAAGGTATATGATATTTTATGAAAATTGGACCAAAATAAATTAAAACAACACATACCTTTGAACTTTTAAAAATAAAATATAAAAATCTGGACATTGCAAGCAGAAATCAAGGCAAATTTGCTACATAATTTGAATATCAGACTGACTTCAGTCTTCAAAACAGTACAAGGGGCCTTCAAAGTGTTAATGAAAAATGTGTATTATGTAGAAACTATGCACAGATTTCAAAATTTTTGCACAAAAATACTCGTTTGCTAATTACATTTTCCATCAATTTTTCTGAAGTCCTTTCATAGTTAATGCATGAAAACAACAGAGATATTATTACATATATTTCCATGAAATAAAAATATAAACACCCAATGGTTATTTTAGTATTAAAGTAATAGTTTTTTGGGACCAGACTCTGTGATACAGCTAGTAACAGCTTAGACTGTGGACTAAAAGCCACATGCTTACCATAGTTCAAGTCCCTTGCTCAGTCATATGAAAACACTCTGGGCATCCACACCTACCCAGGATCCTGGCAGGCTAGAGGACTGGAGAAAGGAGAGCACAGCACCTCCAAGCTCCTTTGGAGGGTGTCTCTCTCTTTCTCTCTCTCTCCCCCTCTTTCTCTCTCTCTCATGTACACTCTATCATGAATTTAAAATAAGTAAATAAATAACAGGTATTCTTAAACAAATAGGAACCCATGAGTTCCTGTCCTCTTTTTTAAACATCAACAGAAAGGCAAACAAAAAAGTTGTGTTTTTTTTTTTTTTTCCTATAGGGCGCGTGCGCTCGCCAGACAGACAGAGAGAGACAGAGAGACAGAAAGCAAGAAATCACCCCCCAGGGGGGATGGCCACGCCATAATCCCTTCTCCTCCATTCTCCTCTCAGGATCTTGGGCACGCACACACACATGCCCGGCGTGAGTTTAAGCCACCAGGTCTGAGACTCGAACTGCAGTCGACTACATGGGAGTCCAGTGACATAGCCATTACGCTAACTGCTGGTACCCCAACAAAAAATATTTTTAAAGACAGATTTTTGCTGTAGGGCATGTGCACTCACCAGAAAGACAGAGACAGGGAGACAAAAAGTGAGCAATCACCTCCCAGAGGGGATGGCCACGGCCACATCACAACCCTTTCTCCATTCTACTTTCAGGATCTTGGGTATGCACACACATGTGCTCGGCATGAATTTTAAGCAACCAGGTTCGGGACTCAAGCCACAGTCAGTCATATGGGAGTCCACTGCCTTAACCACCATGCCACCTGCTGACCCCAGGTATACATAATTCTCCAATAAACTGAATGCCTTATTTTGCTATTAGCTGAGAAAATATTTTTGAAAATAAAATCTCCCTAAAGTTATCTATAAAATCAATCACAAAAAATATCATATTTTTATTAAGTTGGCAAAAAATAATAGTAAAATGTATGTGAATATGTAAAAAATGAAGAGGTGGGGAAAATGGTATTTAAATGCAAAGAAAGTGAACTATAGATTAAAAAGTGCACATAGTCTATGAAGACACTCAAGTATTGATGCTATTTGGTATATACTAAAGATGGTGTATCAATTCACAGCAGAAAAGATGGTATATTTAATAAGGTGTATTGGACCAATTGGGTAATCATTTGTACAATTATTTCTACCTAAATTCCAACAGCAAATTTACATTTGGAGTGAACATTTAAGCATACACAAAGAAATCCCTAATGTGCCCAAAGAAGACATATATAAATTTTATATGTAATAAAGGCATATGGGAATCAGCAGTTAGCGTAATGGCTATGTCGCTGGACTCCCACGTAGTCGACCACAGTTCGCGTCCCGGACCCGATGGCTTAAAACTCACGCCGGGCGCATGTGCATGCATGCTCAAGATCCCGAGAGGAGAATGGAGAAGGGATTGCGGCGTGACCATCCCCCCGGGGGGTGATTTCTCGCTTTCTGTCTCTTTACCTCTCTGGTCTGTGGAGTGCACGCGCCCTATAGCGAAAACCTCTCAAAAAAAAAAAAAAAAGCATAAGGGCTGTTTTTTTTTAAACTTTTTTGAGAATTATTTACTTCAAACAGCCAAAAAAACATATGAAAAAATGCACAACATCCCTCATCATAAGGGGGATACAGATCAAAAGCACAATGAGATGGACCAGCAGTTGGTGTAATGGCTATGTTGCTGGACTCCCTTGTAGTCGACCGCGGTTTAAGTCCCAGACCCAGTGGCTTAAACTCATGGCAGGCACATGTGCGTGCGTGCCCAAGATCCCGAGAGGAGAATGGAGGAGAAGGAATTGCAGCGTGGCCATCTCCCCTGGGGGATGATTTCTCGCTTTCTGTCTCTCTCTGTCTTTCTGGCGAGCGCACGTGCCCTATAGCAAAAAAAAAAAAAAAAAAAAAAAAATCCCTCTAAAAAAATAATCCTTTCCTTGCTTCTTAAACCCAGCAAAAACAATAACAAAATAACAAACAAATGTATAAAAGTAATTTAAAAAAAAAACAAACAAAAAAAACACAATGAAAGTCATCTAACCCTAGTCAGAATGGCAAAGATTAAAAAAAAAAAATGGTAAGTGCTGGAGGGGATGTGGCAAAGGGGGAACACTCATATGTTGTTGGTTGGAATGTGAATTGGTCCAGCCACTGTGGAGAACAATATGGAGGTTCCTGGAAGACCTTCAAATAGAATTACCATATGATCCAGTAATTCCACTCCTGGGTATCTACCCAAAGGACAGGAGAAAGCTCAGTCAGAAAAGTGCTTACACAACTATATTTATTGCAGCATTATTCACAATTGCTAAGACACAGAACCAACCCAAATGTCCATGAACAGATGAATGGATTGAAAAAGTGTGGCACATATACTCCATGGAATATTATCCAGCCATAAATAACAAGGTCCTAGAATTTGATAGAAAGTGGAAAAATATGGAAGATTTGTTGTTGAGTGAAGCAAGTCAGGCTATGAAAGAGAGATATTATATGTCTCCACTTAACATATATCGACTCTCCTCACTCTATGGTAGAGACTGAAAGTTGGGAGAACATAAAAGCATTAAAAATTGTCATGGACACTAGAGACAAAGTAGAAGGAAAGTGTTGTAGGGGAAGAATGAAGGAAAGAAAAATTGGGGAAAAATAGAGAGGTAAGATATTTGTGGGACATAACGCATGGTCTATTATCTGTTGATGAGGATGTGTATAGTTTTCTCAACTGGACTGAACTGAGTTGTATATCATGCTGGGTAAAGTCTCTTTAAAATCTAAATGATGTATAGTGATTGAATGTATCAATAATAATAAAGGAAAAAAGACATAAAAAGGTAAAAAATTATTTGTCATTGTTAGTTTTTGATTTGATACACAAAGCACATGTGAGAAAGAGACAATGAGAGAAAGAAACTGAGAAAGCACGCTACCAGGTCCAGGACTCGAACCATGGTAGACCATGTGGGAGTCCAGCACCTTAACCACCACACCACCTGCTGGACCAGGTTTGGAGGGCTTTAAAGGGATAGGGATGCACACTAATGGAACAGTACTGGAAGACATTAGGAAAGAAGTTGATGAGTAAAATATACTGAGCACAGTGAGTTCTTTTTCTCAGTGCAAATATTTTCCTTTCGTGATTAGGCCACTTCTGTTTGTTAATTGATGGGCACAGAAGTTCAACTCCTACCTATTCACAGAACTTGGGAGACTAGATCACTATCTTCCTTGATGATTACATTTCAAAGGGATGGCTCCCAGGTCCATAAGAAAGACATTCCTGGATTGTGAAACAGGCAAGAGACTTTCAAATATATTTACATTTCAAAGGAGCAGAGAAAGAATTTACAAATTTGCTGAAGTAAATAATCTAAGAAAAAAAGAGGCCAGGGCCCAGAGTTAAGAAAAATCTATGTCAACTTTAGTCAAGCTGAAGGGAAACATTAAGCAAATTTAGCCAAAGCTTTAGGTGCTGGTTATTTTCTGATACGTATAGATTGTTTTCCTGTGTATGATGGGATATTATTTTGCTTGGAAAACGGTAATATTTTCAGACTTTCCTTTAATATATGTTCTACATAAAAAGACAATGAAATTAAAAAATAAGAAAATAAAACAGAAGGACAACCCCAGGACATACACTGCAAGTTAAATCAAGATCACAGTACAGAGTTATAATAACAAAAATGCTTGGTGAAGAGTGAAGATGAATGAGGGGCCAGAAGGTTAAGACCTAAGGATGATATGAAGAATAGAGATAGAGTTACCTCAGAAGCAACAAAATAAAGATTTAAATTCATTGACATTTTAGGAAAGAAAAAAGTCCCAGTTTCTCCCCAGTATTTTGAAGGGTAACCTACATAAAATGGAAGAAACATTTTCTGTGACATCACATTCCATAACTTAAATATTACATTTTAAGTCACCCACATTAAAACTGTGAACCCTGTAGTTTTGATTTGATGTGTCTATCAAGTCTCTGAAAACTATTATTATCTATTATCTTTCATGCCATTGATTTAAAATCATAACAGCAGAGAAAATTTTATTTTGTCACTGAACATGTGTGTAACATTGGTTGCAATGTATTATTTTTAATTTTTATTCTATTCTTTTACAAAAAAATTTAAATATAAGCACTTCTCTGTGATTTCTTCATTATATTAGGTTGTCAGGAAAGTCATGGTGCATTTTTGCATAGAAAAACATAGAAAGATACATCATGACTTTTCCAACAACCTAATACTTTACAATAACAGTACTAGAGTTATGTATTTTTATTTATTTATTTATTTATTTATTTATTTATTTATTTATTGTAGATCAAAAGTAAAGCTAGATTTATTTATTTATTTATTTATTTATTTATTTATTTATTTATTTATTTATTTATTTATTTATTTATTTATTTATTTATTTATTTATTTATTTATTTATTTATTTATTTATTTATTTATTTATTGTAGATCAAAAGTAAAGCTAGGACCAACAAATGGCCTAATAGTTACATAGCTAGACTCCCATGTAGTTCACCACAGTTCAAGTCTCAGACCTGGCAGCTCAAAACACATGCGGGGAGGGAACCAGCAGTTAGCGTAATGGCTATGTCGCTGGACTCCCACGTAGTCGACTGCAGTTCGAGTCCCGGACCTGGTGGCTTAAACTCACACTAAACTCAATTCTCATGTAGCCGACTGCGGTTCAAGTCCCGGACCCGGCTCGCTCAACTCTCATGTAGCCGACTGCGGTTCAAGTCCCGGACCCCACGGCTTAAACTCACGCCAGGCGTGTGTATGCACATGCCCAAGATCCCAAAAGGGGAAGGGATTGCAGCGTGGCCATTCCCCCTGGGGGGTGATTTCTTGCTTTCTGTCTCTCTGTCTCTCTCTGTCTTTCTGGTGAGCT
>NW_006160117.1:3914259-3924480 GCF_000334495.1 Tupaia belangeri chinensis | reverse complement strand
AAAAAGCACTCCTGACACTATAGCCTAGCAAACATATCTTACCATGCCATTTTTCCAAATTTCTACCTTGGGTTTTATTTAAATTATTAATTGTCTAAATGCACTGTAGTCACGGGTAGTTTCTATCTAACAATAGTTATACTTTGGAAATCACTGTTTTTCTTCTAATGGAAATTGTCTAAATATATAGAAACACTAATCTTACTTTCCCCTTCTTCCTTAAATAATGTTTCTTTCCTATTTGAAAAGAAACCTCAAAGTTTTTAGCTGATGCTTGATATTATCTTATGCAAAACTTATAGTCCAATTTCTCTTCAGATTAGTCGTTAGAAGCAGCTCAGGCAGTTTTTTTAAAAAGAAAAGAAAAATGTCCATACAGGGAACTTTATGTATATCATTGGAAAGTTAAAGGGTACTCAACAAGCACTAGTGGCTGCTACTTATTGAAGTGTCTCTTGTTGACAACTGGGACACTTGTAGTTTACTAATTCTAAGTATTAGAAAAACTACTCATTTTCCTCTACATTGAAACGTTTCCACACTAGAGAATTATCTTGTAATAAATACCATCTTATCACTGTACTATTTATTTGGGAAAATAAATACTTCTGAAATTAGTGACACTATAGATACAATAGAGTATGGTATATTTGGATTTTTTTCTTTTGATCCTTCTTACCAAATCCCATTAAAGTTTTATCAACAAGGAACCAAGGGGAACTTGCATAGATTCATTTGGAATTTACTAGAGGCAAATAATGATGATTTTTAAATGCTTTATTAGCACAACAGCACCTGAAGAAACCATGTTTATTTTGTTATTGTTGTTTGCTTGCTTTTAGGTGAATTAGATAAAAACTAAACTGTTAACAGTTTTTACACATAGAATGAGATGTGTCCAGTGGAGTTCTGTCTAACTTCATGGGAGTATGGCTACTTGAGTTCTAGGGTGTTTTGTATTGTTTTGTATTTCTTAGGCCATCCACATGTGTATAACCAATGTTAATGTTTGTATCAGTTTATAATACTAAGTCTTACTCTCTAGGGTTTGTATCTATCTAAATAACTCAGGCAATGAAACATTCTTTTGTACTCTGGAAATTTAAGAATGATTTTGAAGCGTAAGATAACATCTTTCAATTCCTATCATTTTTTCCTAATTGCATCAAGGCTTTGATTGACAGTCAAATGAAACTTAACTTTTTGCAACTCTTTCTTCAATAAGTTAGATCTTAAAATAGCATCCTGTGTGTCTAATCAGTTAAGTTTTTACGCAAATGGAAATGGAAGAGGACATAGTAGACATAAAGGTAGTCCAAGAAAAGAACGAGAGGCAGAACTGTCTGGGACAAAAGGAACAAGAGTTGGTTGAAACAAACAGATGACTTAAGTGGGGAGGCAGAAGGAGATAAAGTTGGAGAAATGGATAGTGGTTATATACAGAGGTTAAATAAATGCAAGTCTTCTTCAACTGTATTATTTGGGGTGAAGATGTGAAGCCATTAAAGACTTTTTAGCATACCTGAGGCTAGCAGATGGCGTAGTGGTTATATCGCTGGACTTCCACATGGCTGACCGCGGTTGGAGTTCGTGACCCAGTGGCTTTAAAACCACACTGGGCACGGGTGCCTGTGTGCCTGTGCCCAAAAATCTCAGGAGGTAAATGGAGGAGAAAGGACTGCAGCATGGCCATCTCCCCTGGGGGGTGATTTCTCACTTTCTCTCTCACTGTCTCTCTCTACAGAAAGCACACATGCTCTAAGGCAAAAATCTCTTTAAAGAAAAAAAGATTTTTGAGCACAATAAAGACTAGGGAGTGGGAGAGGGCATGAAGTAAGAGTAAATTGTTATTAAGAAAATCATTTTAGAAGATGCCTTTACATTTAAATTTGAAATAACGATTAGAGTCCAATTTACTTCCCAACCCTTCCAAATCCTGTTAAATGAGAAAATTGCAACAAAGATGGAAAATGGATAACGTGACAAAAATTAAACAGAAAGCTATTAGAATATTTTTGAAAATGAATCAGATGGATCTGACTGTGTGAAGAATATTCTATATGAATTAGTCTTTAATTCAATAATGGAACAGCATTTGTAACTTTCTAGCAAGTGTACACTAAGAAAGTTCTGAGAAAATCCCAAACTCTTCAGCACAGAGAATAAGAAGCAGGCCAGTCTATGCTTCCAGCAGGGTGAAAAGATTCCAGGAGTTCCAACATGGCCTTGGACCAGCTAAAGGTAGAGTAAATAAACCAGGGGCATTGCTCCATTATAAAACAATGGACTTTCTTTTTCTTTTTTTGGAGAGGTTTTCGCTATAGGGCGCATGTACTTGCCAGACAGACAGAGAGAGACATAGAGACAGAAAGTGAGAAATCGCTCCCCAGGGGGGATAGCTACGCCGCAATCCCTTCTCCTCCATTCTCCTCTCAGGATCTTGGGCACGCACGCACATGCGCCCAGCATGAGTTTTAAGCCACCGGGTTTGGGATGCGAACCGCAGTCTACTACGTGGGAGTCCAGCAACATAGCCATTATGCTAACTGCTGGTCCTCAACAATGGACTTTCAAAGGATGAACTAAATAAAAAAAGGAGAAAGAACATGCTTCATAACCCTGCACACAGCATCATTCTACCACAATGAACTGACCTTAATACTGGCTGCTATGTACCCTTGCAATATTTGCCCTTTTTAGAAAATGGGGACTATTATGATAATAGCACAATTCCTAGGTGTGTAGTTATGCCAGATAGAAAGCACATTGTTCCAGTTAGATTCAGCCTGCTACAAGAACAGGCGATTATTTTTTAAAGGAGAAAAAAATTCTGGCTTTATCAGAAAATTACCTTAACAGCTTCACTGTTTTGAATGCCTAAGCATTTTGAAATACATAAAAGGTAACGTGGTTAAATATGATGCAGAAGGAAAAGACACTAAAAGGAAGAAGATTAGGAAGGGGTTCCCTTATACAATTACAAAAATTTCAGAAGAGAACAAAGATGGTAGAGAAAATGCACTAAAAGAAATGATAAGGAAAAAAAAATACTTCATAGAGTTTCACAAGGCTAAAGTCTTTAGATTGAAAGAATTCTTTAAGCACTTGGCAAAGTTAACAGAAAACAAAAACATATAAATATGGGACCAGCAGTTAGCGTAATGGCTGTGTCACTGGACTCCCACGTAGTAAACCGCGGTTCAAGTCCCGGACCCGGTGGCTTAAACTCACGCCAGGCGCGTGTGCGTGCGTGCCCAAGATCCCGAGAGGAGAGTGGAGGAGAAGGGATTGCGGCGTGGCCATCCCCCCTGGGGGGTGATTTCTCACTTTCTGTCTCTCTGTCTCTCTCTGTCTGTCTGGTGAGTGCACACGCCCTATAGCAAAAACCTCTCAAAAAAAAAAACATATAAATATACCAGGGTAAAATTTCTGAATATAAAATGTTAAATAAAATTCCTACAAGCTTCTAGGCAAATTAAGAGCAAAGGAGGAAAAAGTTGATTGACAATACTAATTTATACCAAAGTACAATAGCATAGAGTATATTAATAATGTTTGGGAGATATGGATATCTTTGACTACGTGATTATGGGCCCTTTCCCTGAAAAATATGCATACACTATATATTCATTCTCACAAGGAGTTGGTAATTTTGTATGGTTCACAAAGTCCCTGAAAACCATCCATATGTCGTACATGGGCCAGTGGAACTCGGAGCACACAGAATTTTGAGGTGTGTCAATCCTTCTGGCAGCAGATTTATGCAGTGCTTATATATCACAGTAATGGAGAAGCAGTCTCAGAAATTAAGAATTAATCCTACTCAGTCTCACCTCATTGGTATTTGTTGCTAAAATGCTATGCTCCGAAGGCTGGGCTATCCAAGAGACCCAGGTTAAATTTCTGGCCCAACCTATAGGCCAGTTGCTATAATCCCAATTGAGAGGGAGGCTGAGGTAGGAAGATGAGGATAACTAAGACCCTATAATTAAAAAAAAAAAATCAAGGAGCAGGTCATGGCACTGTGGTAATGCAACTGGACCCAAATAGAGAAGGTCCTGGGTTCACACCCTAGGCCTTCCCTGAGCTTGCATACATGCCCATGATTGGGACTGGCTAAGACTGGCATGAATTATAGCATAAAAACCCTGTTGGGAGTGTCTGTCTTTGTCTCTCTCTTTCATGAAAGAAAATAAATAAATAAACTTTTTTAAAAAGTTAAGAAGAATTAATCCATCCATGTCTACTACATGGGGAGAAACAAAAAAACAAAAAAACAAAAACAAAAACAACAACAACAAAAAATTTATGTTAGTACTCCAGTCAGTTGAATGATTATAGCTAAATATCTCAAGTGTAAGGAAAACAGAATAAATGGTTAATCATTCATCTATTCAAACAAACAAACAAACAAAAAAGAAATAGGTATTCAAATAAATGCTATATTAAGAGTTCAGAATGTAACATAAAAACCTTTAGTAAGAAACAAAATTCCCTGACTGGGCAGGAGGCTGCAGATAGAGATGGAGTCGGCTTGAGAAGCCTGCAACTGCCCTGTCCTATGTGAAGAAAGAGAACTCAATAAATCAAAAAGATGAAAAAATTATCCTTCTTAAATACGATTATTTTAATTGGATAAAGGGGCTACAGATAATAAACATATGCTTTATCTTATTCTACTGAAGTAGAATACTTCTACATTATAAATATTAATAAAAAAGAGAGACATTCAAATAACAAAAGTATAAATGTATGTGTTCTACAACTCCATAGCAAGGAACATTTGGCTAGTATACAGTTTAAAAAGATCAGATGAAAAATAAAGCAGAGAAATAAATATCAAAGAAGCATATAATTATGAAGCACAAAAAAAGCTGACAAATATAAATTTTAATTGATATTGTTGGTCTCACTGCATGTGCATACATCCTCTTCCTCCAAAAGTGGCCATAAACTGAAAATGAATTCTTTTTAAAAGAAAATATCAACCAAGATCAATGAGAGACTATAAAGCACAGCATCTATGTTAAAAATATTAGTAGGTAGAAAGCAGATGGAGGAGCCATTCTTGAGTTAAATAGTACAAATGAAATGCATACACAGGAGAAAGGGCATTATCTTTTCTTGTGAAATCCCCAGCGTCTCAGCAATTGGAAATATCACATACCTGAATATACCTGAATGCATTGAAATAGTTTTTTTATTTTTTGTTTGTTTGGTTGGTTTTCAGAATAAACCCATTTTTACTCAGTACAATTCAAAGGGGGAACATTAGGCCTTTTTGGTGTGGAAAAAGCCTTTTGTAGGTCTCTAAGTAATTTTCATGAAATATAAAATGGACCCTAGTCTTGTAGAAGTTTTGTCTTAATTCTATCAAGTACCAAGATGTTCCACAATAGTTAAGGGAAGGCAGAGGCAAGCAAACAAAAAGATTACTAATACAACAATATATTGCAGTCTGAAAACAGCCACTCTGTTTATTTACTAAACAGTTTTCCAAAATAATCATGGTGGATACCATAGTTCATCCTTCTAATAAGTCTGTTGATCTGGTCTTCCCTGTTGCCAGCATCTCCACCTTATGCAAAATGGGTGGTCTTTTTCTTCATTCCACCTCATGGAGAAGATAATTTTAAGGGCCACAGGAAGTTATTTGCTTCTTTGATGCATTTTTCAACAGTATAGATTTCATGAATCAGATCGTCGATACAGATGATGCCAAATAAAAGAGTTACCTGTCAAAGCAATTCACTTATTGATTTTACCATAACCACACTTGTAGATTAGTCCATTTACTGACTTCAGGTTCAGGTACCTCCATGCAATATATGTTTCCACAATTCTCAGCATGTTAGTTGAGGCCTTGTTGAGCTTAACAAAGGTGTCATTGAAGATCTTGAGAAGACAATGAAGCTGTAACAGCTTTCTAACCTTTGGGCTCACTCTATTGATACCTCTGATCCTGAAGACAAACACCAAATTGGTTCTGCAGGCACATAGAAGTTGCCAGCTTTCCTTGCCATCCTGGCCATGCGAATCTCAGTTCCGTACATGTGCCTGTATTCCTTATGATAGTGCTTAGCTTTTTCATGGATAAGCTTCCTCCTTGCCTTTCGAAGCGTTCTTTGAGCAAACTTCTCAGGCACTTTATCTTCAGCTCCACAAAATTCCTTCACTATGTCTTAAGGTTTTCTGCCACATTGGGAGCCTTTTTCTTGGTTTCTGCTGTAGCAGGAACCTTCTGTTTTCCTCTCTTGAATGCCCTCTAGATTTTGGATTTCTTTATCCAAAAATGTTTGACTTCCTTTCTGCATCTCTTCTCATACTGTGATGTCAGTTGAACACTACTCCCTTTACTCCATTTTACCCACCTGGTAGGAAGGGGTTGGCAGCTGGTAATCAGTTTCTAGAAAAATAGAACCACAGAGGCTCAGAGCTAAGGACACTAGTCTTTAAAGAACATGGCTCACAGTCAAGAAGCAGAGCTAACAATTGGCAGAATTAAGAACAAGTCTGAACACTTAACAGGGGTGGAATCTCAATCCCCTTTTTTCTTCATGTTCGCAGAACATGAGCAGTTAGACATATATTCATCATGCATGACAGTGAAGGATTATTTTCATTTTCTCAGAGAAAAAATGTCCCAGTACTGACACTTGGTATTAGTAGATCCCTTCGTTAAAGATGAATTTGATATCCAATCTCTTTAGAATTAGGACAATCAAGAGAAAGACTTTTCTAGTATCTGACCCACAAATAAAATCAACGACTCCAAATTAGTAGGTATTTGATGAGCCTTTGATTAAAAAAAAGAAAGAAATTATAGGAAAAAAAACAGTATGTGATGTAAGTAGTAAAAAGAAAAAGTAGTAAAAACTGAAAAATATTAATACTCATAGAGAAACAAGAGAAGAAAGATATTTCATCTCAGACACAAAAATGGAATTTTATTGGGGCCAGTAGGTGGCATGGTGGTTAAGGCACTAGATTCCCACATGGCCAATTGTCCAGTCCTGGACCTGGAAGCTTGAAAATCACACTAGGTACATGTGTGTGCGTGCACAAAATCCTGTAAGTAGAATGGAGGAGAAGGGATTGCACTGTGGCCATCCCACCTGGGGGAGCGGGCATTTTTTCTCATTTTCCTTTTCTCTATCACTGTCTGGCAAGCATATGTACTCTATGGGGAAAAAAAACTAAACTAAAAAATAAACAAACAAAAACAAAAAAGCCAGAATTTTATTAAAATAGAAAAAATTCAGAATGGAGGGAAGGGATTGTGGTGTGGCCATACGCCCGGGGGGAAGGGGTGTCTCACTTTCTGTTTCTTTGTCTTTCTCTGTCTCTCTGGTAAGTGCACATACCCTATAGCAAAAATCTCTCTAAGGAAAGAAAAGAAAAAATGTACAGAACATGAAGTAGTTATTGATAATAAAAACAGGCTGCCCAAAATTAAAAATTCAATGGAAGAGTGAAAAGATAAAGTGGATAAAAATCTCACAAACAGTATAGAACAGTAAGACAAAGAGATAGAAAGAGACTATTAATAAAAATGAGGAAACAGGTAAACAATTGATTAATTCCCACATCTGACTAACTGAAGTATCAGAAAGAATAGAGAAAACTGATGGAACTAAGTTATCAAGGAATAAAAGTTCCCTAATAAAATGATTTATCTCCAGATTAAAATGGCCCATCAAAACACTAGAACATGAATAAAGGGACCCCATATCATGTCAAATCATTGGTAACATACACAATTCCAGAACAAAGACAAGACCCTAAAAATTTACAAAAGGAACCTGGTCACATGTAAATTAGTAAAGATATTAATAAGATGAAACAAAAACAGCAATCATGAAAGTTGTATATTTATTAGGGCAAAAAAATATGATCATTGAAAAAAATAGCATAATAGGTATGTTTTTAAGTTTGAACAGCAAATGTTATTATTCTTCCTGAAAGCAGCAAGAAAAAATATAGACAGAGTGTATAGATGAAAAGTTTAAAATATAGAGGATATAAAATAGTAGCAACCCATCATGAGATCTAGAAGTAGAATTACTGGAAAATTTTTTGAAAATAGAGAGAGGGAGGAGAGAGAAGAGGGAAAAGGAAGAGGAGGGGATATGAGGGATGGAGAAAGATATTTGAAGAAGTAATAAAGATAAAATTGGCAAATTAAAGGTGAAATAAATACCTTAGATTGAAAGGGCACATAAAATGACAAAGAAAAAAGATAAGAAAAGCACATGTGCTGACATATGATAATGAAAATGAACTAAAATTCCAGAAAGAGAGCACAGATGATCTACAACAAGAAAAGAATCAGATTGCCATCATAACATCTTTGGATGCAAGAAGACCAAACAATGGCATTTTTAAAGTACTGAAGGAAAGGAATTTCATCTAGATATGTATAACCAGTGAAATTGGTATTTACATGTAAAGGTGTAATACATAGATTATCAGGCATTTCAAAAGCTATAGAACATTTTTAAAAAATGGATTGGGGGAACCAGCAGTTAGCGTAATGGCTATGTCGCTGGACTCCCACGTAGTCGACCGTGGTTCGCATCCCGGACCCGGTGGCTTAAAACTCACTCCGGGCGCGTGTGCGTGCGTGCCCAAGATCCCGAGAGGAGAATGGAGGAGAAGGGATTGCGGTGTGACCATCCCCCCTGGGGGGTGATTTCTTGCTTTCTGTCTCTATGTCTCTCTCTGTCTGTCTGGCGAGCGCACGCGCCCTACAGTGAAAATCTCTCAAAAAAAAAAATGGATTGGAAGAGATGCTAAAAAGTAATATAGGATTTACCACAGTCCTTGACACATGATAGGTTCACTGCAATTATTTGCCAAACTAATGTAAATAGAGGCAATAACTGTTGATTGAGAAAGGATCCCTAGAAACTAGAAAGCTATGGAATTGAAACATCGTGACAAAATGAAAAGTACAATCTAAATGAGACATATTTACAGGTTCCTTGGTTTCATCCTGTCCTATAATCCAATATAATCTTCTTTATTGATACATACATGTTGTCATGTCAGTGATTTAGATTTTAGCCAGAGAAAATGTCTGAAAGATTTATGGAGAAGAAGTAAATGATATCAAATACCCAAGACACCAAACTGTTTTTTTGTATCAAGCACACAAAAATCATTAATGTATTAAGGCCATATGTTTCTATTATTAGTTCATAGATGGAAAATCATTCATGGAAAAAATTTGCTTTTCATAAAGAATTGATAAAGGTCTACATACATTTTCAAAAAAATAATCATTTGTGTAACAGCTACTACTCAAATGAATACAAAGATAAATCACTAAGCTGGAGAGAAAAGCCCTAATTATCTCATCTGCCTGCAGCTTATATTCATTCCTTCATATTAGAATAGTATGTTTCAGCTTTCGAAGGCCTAAAATCAATTAAGATGATTCTGGACTCTTTTTATAATGGTTTATCTTCTTCCTTCCTTCCTTCCTTCCTTCCTGCTGAATAGTGTGAATATATGAAGAAATTAATGTTTTTACAACCACCTTAAAAATTAGTGGTCTTTCTATTACTTTTTAAAAAATAAACCTTGAATATACAGTATTTACTGTTCAGAATCCTTTGGCTTTATATGCAGACATTCAACTTAAATTAATTTAAGCAAAACGTCTAACACATGGGCTCAATGATGCACTATGATAGGAAGGGCTGAGAGCAGAATTCTTTCTGTGCCTGCTTTATTCTCTCTGACTGTATTGCACTAGATATGTTCCAGCCTCACACCCTCATAGGTTGTATCCAATGAATAAGGAAATTCTTTTACCATACACAAATTGAACTACAACTCAAAGGGAAACTCTACTTTGTCTAGCTTGGGCCATATGCTGAACCTGGAGCAATCACGACACTCAGGTGAGAAATACCATGATGGGATCAGTGTGACTCTTATGCTCACCCCTGAGGTAAGGATACTGTTCTGAGTTGGATTCCTTGTAAATCCAGAGTGTGGACAGATTCTCATGCAGGAAGCTTAACAGAAAGTGTTAATAAAATCAGAATCTGTGAGAAAATTTGGAAAAGCTGGATAACAGAAGATATTGGGCTCAGACGTAGTCATGACAAAAGCCTTAGTCAATCCCAGAGAGAACAGTGGAGATAGGATGTCTGCAAACTGGTTCTGAATTGGAAAAGGAGCTCAGAACTCTTTTTTTTTTTTTTTTATTTT
>NW_006160117.1:3905517-3914228 GCF_000334495.1 Tupaia belangeri chinensis | reverse complement strand
TTTTTTTTTTTTTTTTTTTTTTTTTTGCTACAGGCGCATGCGCTCTCCAGACAGAGAGACAGCGAGAAATCACCCCCCAGGGGGGTTGGCCACACCGCAATCCCTTCTCCTCTGCTCTCCTCTCAGGATCTTGGGCACGCACGCACATGCGCCTGGCGTGAATTTTAAGCCACTGGGTCCATAACGCGAACTGCAGTCAACTACATGGGAGTCCAGCGACATAGCCATTACGCTAACTGCTGGTCCCAGGAGCTCAGAACTTTTGACCTCTGAATGAACTAGTCATTAGGTAAGGGTTGCCCCTGGGACTGGTTAGGCTTAGGAGTATTCTTCAGCTAGGTAATTTCTAGAAGGGGACTCAGTTGTAAGTTATCAGCGGCTGATACTCCAAAGAGCTGATGGACTGGGTTCTCTAGTCCTGGAGGGAAAAGGAGTAGGGATCAGCTACTAAAGCATTCACTAAGGAAGGTGGGACCTTTGCCCAGAAACAGGGTGAGAGGTAGAAAAGGGGCTGGGTAGACTAAAATAAATGCTACTGACTTTCATGATAGTATTGGATGACACAACCCTTTTACAGGTTTTAGTGAGTATACTTTAAAGCACTTGACCCTGAGCCAGAAGACATAGCTTCCTTGAGAAAAATCAGTTAACTATCTGAGTTTCAGAACCTTTTTCTTTAAAGAGAATAAAAATATTGATTTATCTGGAATATTATATGATGTTGCTGAATGGTAGCATCAACTTATAAAAATCATTTATTATTGGATTAAAAATTCTAATTTTAACCTCTGTTTTTAATGGATTGGATACCTGACTCCTTCAAATAAAATGCTACATTCTGTTTAAAATTAAACATGGGGCAGATAAGTCTTGATAGCTGAGCCAAAATATACTTTGCTGAACATAACTTTATGCAGAGGAAGCACAAAGTAAGAGCTTAAGAATTACCAAACAGGGATAAATATGCAGAGCACAGAGGATTTTGAGGACAGTGAAACTACTCTGTATGATACTCTAATGCTAAATACATGTCCTTACCCACTTATACTCCATAGAGTATACAACACCCGCAGTGAACTCTAACATGAACGATGGACTTTGTGTGATGATGACATGCCATTGTTAGATTCATCAGTTGTGAAAATCGGATGACTCTGACAGAAAATGTCAATAATGGGGGAGCCTGTGCATATTTCAAGGCATGGGGTATAGGAGAAATCTCTGTACTTTCTGTTAAATTTTTCTGTACACCTGAAACTGCTCTGAAAAATAAAGTAAAAATAATCTTTAATTATTTATTTAATCGTATTCATTATTACTATTTTAAAATTTGACCAGAGAGATAGAGAGAAAGAGAGAAAGGGAAAGTGAGAAATCAATCAAGACACCAGGTCTGGGACTTGAACCTCATTCAGTGATGTGGGAGCCCAGTGCCTTAGCCACTATGCCACCTGCTGACCCAAAAATAACTTTTAAAAAGAATAATAAAACATGGTTATAGCCCTTTCAGATAAGTATTCTGTTAGTCATATGAGAAATCAGCAGAATCTACAATAATGAGTTTCCTTTTTTATGTTATTTTCATACTTTTAAGAATACATAAGGGCCAGCCAGCGGTATGGTGGTTAAGGCAGCTGGATCCCTCGTGGCCAACTGTGTGGTTCAAGTCCTGGACCTAGTGGCTTAAAAAACACACCAGTGTCTGTTTATGTGTGCCCAAAATCTGGAAAAGAGGGAGAAATGTAGGAGAAGGAATTGTGGCATGACCATCCCCCATAGGGGGTGCTTTCTCACTTTCTCTCACTGTCTCTCTCTCTCTCTCTCTAGAAAGTACACACATCCTCTGGCAAATATTTTTTTAAAAGAAAAAATAAATATATATAGGGTTGTCGGGAAAGTCATGACTCATTTTTGGATAGAAAACAGAAAAATACATCATGACTTTCCATATGACCTAATAATAATAAATAAATTACTGTCTACTGTTTGAAACAGAGTTTCTTTTCATTTGTATAAAAAATAACTCTGGCGTGCTTCAAAAAAATGCTTTCTTGCTCTATCAGTCAACAATGTGATGAATAAGTCACATTTTTATGATGTTACAGATTTCAGCATATCTCTTTTTAGTCTGTTTTTCCATAATGAAGTGTTTAAAGTATTTTCTACTGTTCTGATATCACTATCCTTCTATCGCTTTAATGTTCATGAGTTTAAATTTATCGTTCGGGTATGGCAAAAATGAATACTAACACTACTACTACCATATATTTATATCACCATAATTTATAAAACACATTTACAGCATTTTATTAAGTTCTAAAATCAAGCGAGTTACTGATATGCAGATCATATCCTACTTTACACTGATTCATGAAATGTTTAAGTGACTTGTTGGGGTTTATGCAGCTAATATGTAGGGTTGAGTTCAGGACTCCTACTCAGAAGATTCTTTTTTATCAAATAATGGGTTTGGATCTCAGTCTACAAAGTCAATTGAGCAAAAACAGGCTGGGTACACTTATCACCAACGTGATGTCTATTGTCCCAGACAATATGGTCCTTTTAGATTTGAAGCTCTGTGATTTATGTGCTATGTACCAGGAAGAGAAATATCTTGTAGGAAACTTTTCCCTCCCATGAAATATAAACCTCATCTCAATACAGGTTACATAATTTGCAAGGCCCAGTGATAAATGAAAATGCGGGGCCTCTTGTTAGAAAATTATGAAGAATTGCAAGCAGTGACAACAGAGCATCAAACCAAGTGTGGGGCCATTTTCCTTCGAGCACTGGAAAGCTGCACAAGTTGTGTACCCTTGAAGCCTGCCCTGTTTTTCATTGAGTAAAGTGTGCTCAAAAGCGGCTGGTTACTTACCTGGAAAGAATAAGGAAAAATGCAAAATGTAAATACTTAGGTGTGTACATTAACAAATTACTCTTTCTAATTTCCCCCTATTAAATCTTTGTGCCCTCAGGAGGAAATGTCCCACTGTCCTCAATGAGACAGCAAATCATTCATATGTGTTTCTTTGGACAGTATATTAGTTTCCTCTTGCTGCTTTAAGAAAGTACCACAAACTTAGTGTCTTAAAACAACACTAACTTATCATCGTATATTTCCTGAGGCCTGAAGTCAGAAATGGGCTTTATGATGCTAAAATCAAGATACTGGTAGAGCTGCAATCTTTCTAGAGGTAAAGGGAAAAATCCCTTTCCTTGTCTTTTTAAATGCCACTTGCATTCCTTGGCTGGTGGCTGCATCATTCCTATCTCTTTCATTTTCAAATTTCCTTCTGACTCTAATTTTCCCTGTCTCCTCTTGTGATTAGATTAAGTCCTCTTGAATATACAGAATAACTTCCTTATCCCAAATTCCAAAATTTAATCACAGTTGCAAAATCCCTTTTACCTATAAAATAACATATGATTCACAGGTGCAAGGGATTAGGGTCTTGGGAAGGGAGGGACACATTATTCTGTTTACCACAGGCAGGTAAGGCTGATCATATCTAAGCGACTGAATAGGTGAGCCAGTGTACTAGAAGATATCTCTTCTCTAAAACCGAGTAACTGTCACAAAAGAGTCCATCTTTTCCAATGCCTGCAGGTTCCCATTAAGAAGGTATCTCAGCCTCAGATACAACAGTGCCTAAAATACATAATGCAGGCAGTCCTTTCATTCTGGAATTCCAGTTGTCCCTTTATTGTCATCAAATCCATCATCCTCCCCTATATCTGAGTCCCATGGACTGAGATCTATGGACTCAGTCTCCCATTGTACAGTCTGAGGGGCTGCTGTAAGTATGCAAGACTTTACCCTGCCTGAGTCCCAGAACCAAGGAGGTGAGACTCTTTCCTTTCTCAGCTCCCTCCTAGGCAATTAGCTCAGGTTAAATGCAGACTCTAATATAATTAGAAACTCTGATTTTTCCGAGTTCACCCATGTGGTCCTTAGATTCTACACTATTAACTGTACTTCTCTTTATGGGGCAGTTTGCCATGAATGCCTATCATTTTTATCAACAGATCAAGAAGAGTAACTGTAATTTTCTATCATAGTGAGAAGCTGAATTGGAAACATATTCCCAAGCTAGTTAGGGCTTCCTTTACTTTTTGAAAGGTTTGGTCAGTCCTTCAAATCACACAAGTGATCTAGTCTACCACACTGATGTGCCTAAATGAGAGTTGGTTATTGGCTGTCTAAGGAAGATGATATTATTTTTCTTTCTAGAAGACTGGGATATTAGCTGCTTTGTTAGTTGTTGACCCAACTCAGCTGTCTCGATTTGGGTTGGTATCACTGAAGTCTACCCTTCATGCTTGGCTTTCCTGGATCCAAGGAGGAAAGCAACTACCTTCACCTCCCCCCCTTCCTATGATAGCATCATTATGTGAGAAAGGTCAGCAGGGAGTCAAGTTTGATTCTGTGCTTACATAGGTATGTTCTAAAAGGGCCAGATCCAGGATGTCTAAGTTCCCAAAGATCAGTGCGTTCTGAGCCAAGTCTTCCTTCTTTGTGTGATTGCACTCTTAGATTCACCCGCCTTCTGACTAATCGTTACCTAATTTGAATGTCTGTTAGCCTGTTCTATTGCTCTTATCCTGTAATTCATAATCCCTGTACCATTGTTTGGAGACTACTAATACCCATTATCTGTAATTTTTTGTTTTGTTTTATTTGCTATAGGGTGTGTGTGTTCACCAGAGACAGAGAGAGGGAAGTAAAATGAGAAATCATTCCCCAAGGTGGGGGTAACCATCCATTATCTTCTCAGGATTTGAGGCATGCTCACACACAACCTGGCATGTATTTCAAGTCACCAGGTCCAGGACTTGAACTGCACCGTTGGCATTGTGGGATCTAGCTGCCTTAACCTCCATGCCACCTCCTTGCCCTCTACAAATATTTTTCAGGTCACAGTCCCTGCCACTTGACATGATCAATTTATTGTGTTTTGAAAAAAAAGTCAAATCTCTCTTTTCCTGGAGAAAGATTTCTCATTAGTAGAAAACATCTTTAAACTTTGATTGGTCATTATTTCCATTACTGCCCAAACAGATTTATCTGAATTCTGTTTTTAGCATTTTAGCTCATGTCTTAGCTCATGTTTTTTTCTTTGTTTTTTACTTAATAAGATATAGGCATCTTATATTCACCATTCATGTGCCTCTATTTCTATGTATCCTCTGGTAATTCTGGAGAAATGAATCTCTTCAGCGAATCCAAACAAAGTTATATTTCCCCCCTCTGTCTCTCTTCTTATAATTACACTATATGTTATCAGAGGTCCTAAAGCAATATTTGGTTACTCTTTCAAAATTACTCTTATCAAAGTTCACATTTTCCTACACATTTTTAAATATTTCTGAGAGATCCTAGTTTTAACTTTGCAACATTTTTATTGTTTTATGTCTTCCATGAGAAAGGGAGCCACAAAGAGAAAGAGGAAGCTAAACAGAGATGAAGAGAGAGATTAAGAGACACCATTCCCAACAGGATCTTGACACCACAATCCACCCCCAGCTTCTGCCAACCCTGAATCATGGGCACACCCAAGCCCTATGTAATCAGAGAGGTCTTACCACTTAAACCAGGAAACTTTCCTCATGGGTCAGCCTCACAGAGTGTCACACTTCACTGCTCTGCTGCTGTCTAGTCCCCTGTACCACTTTTAAAAAAAATTTCCTGATTGCTGTCTCAAAGAGAATTAGTTTTAATACTAGAGGTTGAAATTAGCCCATGTGCATATAAGTGCAGTGTAAGTATCAGTAAACCTGAACGAGGTTTTCATATGTAAAGTGCAAGAAGAATATTATATATACACATAAATATATAAAACTATATATATACACATATAAATATATAAAACTATATATATATATTACATGTAAATATATAAAACTATATATATATATATATGTAAAATTAGAGACAGATTTTTGCTATAGGGTGCATGTGCTTGCCAGAGAGACAGAGAGAGACAAAGAGACAGAAAGCAAAAAATCACCCCCCAGTGAGGATGGCCACGTTGCAATCCCTTCTCCTCCATTCTCCTCTCAGGATCTTGGGCACTCACACACACATGCCTGGCATGAGTTTTAAGCTGCCGGGTCTGAAACTCGAACTGTGGTCAACTATGTGGGAGTCTTAAGACATAACCATATATCATCTGCTGGTCCCAATGTGCAAAAATCTTAGTACACAAACTCAGGAGCTTAAAAAATAGCAAATTTCTTAATATGCTTTGCATAAACAAAATTGGTAACTCCTAGTTAAGACTCCATCTCACCTTTGGGTCTTACCCAGCAACAGAGCATAGGTAACCTAAGACATAACCATATATCATCTGCTGGTCCCAATGTGCAAAAATCTTAGTACACAAACTCAGGAGCTTAAAAAATAGCAAATTTCTTAATATGCTTTGCATAAACAAAATTGGTAACTCCTAGTTAAGACTCCATCTCACCTTTGGGTCTTACCCAGCAACAGAGCATAGGTAACCAGACTCCTCTCTTTATACGTAGCTTACTTCTGAGATGCTCATGTCCTGACCTCATGAGCTGCCACAAATCCAGCCGCTCAGCAGCCTTCTTACCATATTTAGCAGATATCTTCCTCCAAGATTGTATTCCACATTTAGAGAGCATGGCTCAGTTTCTCAACAAAGATGGTACTCTTTGCCAGGTATCATTGAATGTGACTTTAGCCAGATTATTTTATGTCATACTGACAGCAATTCTATGAAGAAGGCACTATGATGTCTGCTTTTATTCAGATGAAGGAAGTGAGGCAGACAGAGGTCAAAGTAACATATCTAGGAAGAGATTGGGCTAAACTTCACTTAAACCCCAAGTCTAGCAGAAATTGATACGGTCTGTCTGCACAGCTTTTATAATATAAATCTGATTACACCTATACTGCATATTTATTACAAAAAAATTCAAACAATGTGCAAGTGGGGAAATAGGTGAGAAGTTACCTGACTCTGATAGCCCTACAGAATTGTTAGCACTTGGATAAACAACATTCTTGATATTTTCATGCACATATGTACATGTGAAAATAGTTAATTTAAAACATATTTGTGTAATTCATATACATATATTAGATATAATCACATCAATATTATATTACATCAATGTTATATTACATAGCATCAAATAATATATGCTATTTCATTACCTCCCTTTTCACTTACTAACACATGCAGCTGCAAAGTAATAAAATTTACAGGTATACCATAATTTATTCAACCAACCCCAGAAGTGGTTATGCTATCATATTGCACCATAGTTTTACATTTATGTATCTTTTTCACAGGACTGAGTATTTTTTGATAATCAAAAATTCTAGAGGTTTGTTAGTTTCTAATACATCTGTTTTTTAGTAGCACCTCAATATTTAACACAGTTCCTAATAAATGGATAAATATTTGAATGGATGGACAGAAAAGTGCAGGCAGCAGGGTAGTGCATGAACTGCAGGAGCTAACATCTGATTATAATAAGAACCACAGTTCATGTGAGCAGAGTAATAAAAGCCTGAACTAAGGGGAGGAGGTGCAGAATCCAGGAAGCTATCCTGAATGACTTGTTTTGTTTTTCAAAACATACTGACTTCAACTGTTCAATAAGATGGTTTTAAATAGTCCACTGTTTTCCCGTGGGCTATTGACTTTTACATTTTATCTTCCAAATTTTGTATAACTATCGCATTTTGTCGGTTTTATTTGTAAAGCTGAATAATTGTATTATGTATTTCTTTGACGTCCTCTCCCACCCAGATTCTGAATTTAATTGTATGGTGACTCACCAACATTGATTCCTGCAGGAGTTTCCGTTCATCATCCAGCACGAAGTCCCTCATAGGGTCTAGAAATAATTGTCAGAGAAAAAATAATTTGTTTGTTTGAGCGAAACATTTACTTCATCCTTTATTCCAGTGAGATATTCTATGATTGAAGAATAATAACAATAAATAACTTATTGAGTGTCTGCAATGTGTAACCCAGCAATAAACGTATATATCTATACCTATATAGTTTTTAAAATAATATATAAATAGTTTTAAAAATAACTTAAACTTCACAACTATATGGAAGTTAATAGTGACGAAGTAAGCACACTGGATTATATAATCACTTTGATCTGACCCCAAAGCTTGCTCTTTTCTTTCCACACAACAAAACATTCCTCTATAGCCTTCCTTAAAGCCACCTCCCTAAAAGCTACGGTTTTCCAACCTTCATTTAATATTTTTAGCTCAGTTAGAGGTACTTGGTTACTTGTACAATGAAACAAGACATAGAAAGGCTTTCCTTTACTTAGGTCTTTCTCACTGTATGTATTTGATGCTTTTTTGCTTGGCCAAAAAGCAAAGGCCTGTTCCTTTACTGTTTCTTGGACAAATATGTGCATTCTGGCATATGTGCTGATATTCTACACGACACTCTATTCTGCTCTCAGGCTTCCCCTAGGCTTATTTGGAATTAAGTCCACAGTGATGATGACTGGACCTGCAAAGGTAATCCTCATTCCTTTGCTTTAGCCCATACCTGGGAAGCAAATATGGCTTTATCTTTCACCATATACTTTGGTTTTATGTCTGTTTCCCATGGATTATTTGAAGGATTCCCTCTAAGGTGGTCACTGCCAATCTCTCAGAATCTTCTCTCACTATCAGTCTTCTCTGAGAGTAGCTGCTCTCTTTG